>NW_021457699.1:0-260 GCF_001605985.2 Dendrobium catenatum
TACTGACCTCCCCTCTTACTGGGCCCTTGTCCCCTCCGTCCCTGGGGGGCCCAGCTCCTAAACGTAAGCGGGTGCACGCTTCTCACTCCCGTCGCCCCCCCTATGCCCCTCTGCCGCCGCCTTCCCCTGTTTCTGATTTGTCCGTCCCTGTCCTTGCCTCTTCTCTCTCTGCGCCTCTGGTGGCGGCGCCCCCCCTTCTCATCTCTTCCGGCGGCGGGGTCGCGTCCCCTTCTGTGGAATCATGACCTCGTTCCTCTGTT
>NW_021457700.1:0-332 GCF_001605985.2 Dendrobium catenatum
TCCAATCTGAGGGAATTTTGAGGTATACACAATTGGTTACCACGAAACAGATATCCCTCTTTTATATGAAATAACTGATGAGGTCCCGCATGGCAACATGTCCATATAGCTTGAAAATCTGCATCATCTTTATATAGTTCTTTTAGGACTTCAAACCCAACAACCTTCGATTGCAGCACCTGTAGTAGCAAATGTCGTCGACTCAAAGCGTCGGCTACGGTGTTATGTTGTTCGGCCTTGTATTTGAGGACAAAATGATAAGCAGCAATCTATTCAACCCAAGATGCATGCCGGTTTTTTAATTTCTTTTGACTCTAGAGATATCTTAATGC
>NW_021457701.1:0-252 GCF_001605985.2 Dendrobium catenatum
ATATGCATAAAGGAATCTACCTTTATTGTCTCTAAATACACCTGCTATGACCGCTTTGTATGAAGAAGAAAGAGAAGCATTGACATTAGCTTTTATCCAATTGGGTGGAGGAGGATGCCAAGTATTGGACAATCTTGATGACTGATTGACATCCCAAAAGCCCATATTAGAAGAGCTAAATTTGTTGGAAATCAAAGCTTGAGCAATAGCCTCGAATGCTATATAGCTTGAATTATCTTCTATACCGCCATG
>NW_021457702.1:0-847 GCF_001605985.2 Dendrobium catenatum
AAAAACTTACTCTTTTATATTTAAATAATTAAAATCATTATTAAAATACGTCGGAAAAATATCGAAAATCCTCCAGTAATGCACGATTTTCTTGTAGTGTATGTGAGGTGGGTCATGGTTGCAACATAGATCATCCAGGTAGGGAGCCGTCCAACATAAACCAAACCGCACATATTGACCCTATTTTCCTCATTGTTTGGAATTCACAACATAATACTGAGCTTCAAATAATCCAAATCAAAATGTGAAAGACAACTGATGAACCAACAATAAGAAGAAGCAATCCACTTCAACCCCACTATAATTCTTACCAAAAATATCAAGACAAAAGAAAGATAAATAACCAATATAATAAACTCTTCTAAGTGTATCTCAGGCCAAAAAAATTGCAGTTCAACAATGAGCAAATGAGAGAAAATAGAATTATAAACTTTTGAAGCATTTTATACCACCAAATGCAATTGAATCATACCAACTTCTCCCCTAGAACCAACAAGCACAAACACTTAGGGCGGGATGCGTTCTTATCAGAGATGGAAGAGTGAAGTTCTCACTGGATGAAGAATGACAAAGAAGCAGGAAAAAAATTTAGGGCATGAATCATACCAATTGAGCTTTTGAAACTCAGAGGAGCAGCAAAACCACAAAGGAGCTGTAGCAGTAGAAAAAAGCATTAAGGCATGATAAATAAGATCGGACGGGCATTCTCATGCATCAAAAGACAAAGAACAAGCAGAAAATCGTCAAGCAAGAGGCAATGAAGGAGGCGTAGTTGAGAGCTCTCATGCACGCTTAACAGAAACGAAACAAAGATGCAGAAATGAGGGAATATGTAAATTTTTGATGT
>NW_021457703.1:0-313 GCF_001605985.2 Dendrobium catenatum
GTCCTACAATCAATGTAAATCTATAATTGCAAGCAATACTACAAGATCTTCCACTTACACATAAGCATAGTGAAGCTTGTAGTTGCCAGCATGATTCACTTGCAAGTGACAGAACTAAAGAGAACGAATAATCTGGTGGCAACGAAGCATGCAGAGCCTTAAAAAATTTCACAATTTCCCCACTAATGATGAAAGGTGAAGCGAAAGAAAAATACAATTTGATTGCCAACGTTGATTTGAAGTTCTCTTTGATGCATATCGTTGCAAGCAACAATTTGGAACACCTCGATCATGAATAAAGATCAATAAGAGG
>NW_021457704.1:0-1398 GCF_001605985.2 Dendrobium catenatum
TTCGGGTTCGGGTTGACCCTAACCCAAAATTTTCGGGTCGGGTTCGGGTCGGGTTTTCGTGTCGTGTCAAACATTTGTATTCAAATCCCAAAAATCATATACAATATTCAGGATCTACATAATCATTTCATAACTATTCTAACTTCAGTACAAAAGAATAACTAAAATAGAAGGAAATATAACCTGAAGAATTTGGTTCTATTACATTTTAGATCCTGTGCCCTAACCTAAAATCATTTAACCATATATAATGAGCTAAAAAGCCTGGCAGGTCACCAAAACTTATAACTAAATTCAAAGCATAAAAAGAGTACTATGCATATTAATAGTCAAACCATAGCAGTTACATTCAATATGATCATTGAATTATTAAAGAAATAGTAAAATATACATGCATTAGTAGTATAATTTATAAACAGTAAAACATTATAATATAAAAGCCAGTAAAACAGTAAACAAATAAGAGTGTCAAATTTATAAAATAATCATCATATCTTTAATTCCAATTCATACAGAATTTGTATAAAGCTTCAAATCAAAATATTGGCAAAGACTCTTGAAATTGTATAAATATAATAAAATCATATAAGAGTGTACACATACTATCTGGTATTTTAGAGCATGTGCTCAGTATATCGCATGCTTAGTATCAGTATAATGAATTAATAATATTAAATAATATCAATATCTATATTAGTAACAGTTTAGTAGAAAATTTAGTAAAATAATGCAATCATAATAAATATGTGCAGTAATAACAATAATGACTTAGGAATATGGATTTTAGTAGTCATACTAAACAAGTAAGAAGTTTGGCTATCGCGGTATTTTTTTAGTATTGTATTAGTATCATTAAACCATTGGCTCAGTAAATAGAGTCGTCATTCTTTGCCTGTTAGCACAACAATCATCCTCTTATAACTCACAATTAGTGTATCACGTGAATCAGTTAATGATAACACCAAACCGTAGTAAATAAAAGAAAGCCATAAGCCCGCCATCTTGTACATGCCAATTAGTCTCCAACCAATGGGTCAACTAGTCCTTACCTATCTCTTACTCATATTATCATGATACTATAACAATAATTTCTATCACATATGCACATTCATTTTCAATACATTACTGTAAATAAATTACAATTAAGTTTAATTTAGAAAATGTTATAATATCCTAACAGTACACTAAAATCTTATTTATCAAAAATTCATATTTTCAAAAATTTATCAAATTACTAAATATTTTATAAAATAACATTATGAAGATTTAGTTGAACTAAATTACTATTTTTAGAAATCAAAATAAATTTTTGAGTAGGAAAAAATTATTGTATTTTTAAAACTATCCGATAAAAATTCTCAAATAAATACTCAAAACATTCATAATCTCAATATTCAT
>NW_021457705.1:0-2990 GCF_001605985.2 Dendrobium catenatum
CTAGGAAAATTTTGTCTCATGAATCCAATTTCATTTGAAATGAAATTGAGTTCAAAATTTTGAAAACTTTCCTAAATTAGAATTTCTCAATTATGAAAGAAATTGAAATTTAAAATTCAAATTTCAAGGAGATGTTGGGGAGGAATATGGTGAGGTGGTGGAGAGGAAAGATGGCCGGCGGCAAGGTGGCCGGCCGGTGAGGATCCGGTGGCCGGCGGGTTGCTCTAGGGACGGTGGCGGCAAGAGCTTGGCTTCTTTGCTTTCTCTTCTCTATTTGGGGTATTTGGTGGCGGAGAGACAAGGGGTTAGGAATTTCAAACCTTGATCGATTTCTACAAGTGAACTCACAAAGAGATCACAAAGAACTCACTAAGAGATCTCTACGATATTGAACTCATAAAGAGAACAAAGCATAAGAAAATTTCATTCAATAATTCAATACCCCACATGATACAAGGGGCCATATAAATGGGCTCCAAATGAAAGCAAATGCAAAAGTCTAAAATGCCCCTCGGGCTACAAGATAAAACTAATACCCACAAGGGTAAAATGGGAAAAAACTGAAAAGCAACAAGTAATGTAAGAACTGCAGATACAACAAATCATCAGTAGTAAAGGCTATCCATCATAGCCGTCGATCTCCGGTGTCGTCTCTGATAGACGCGCCGGAATCTCCTGTCGATGCCCCCATCATTTATGGGAGGACGAACACCTGCATGTTCGAGCACAACGGGAAGAAGATTAAGTTGATTCCCTCGCAGCCCCGATCCGATAAGAGTGAAGTTAAGGTTATCCCACCTAAACCTAATAAATGCTTACACTTTTTAACTGCGAAAGAAGTGAATATTGAACTTCACCAAGGATCACCCATATATGCCCTAGTAGCTAGAGAAGTGGATGAGGACCAAGAAGAACCTATTCCCGAGGAAGTTAAGCCTCTTCTTGAGAAATTTGCTGATGTCTTCCCCGAAGAGCTACCTGGCCAACTTCCACCCCTTAGAGCATCCAACATGTTATTGATTTGGTACCTGGAGCATCCTTGCCTAACCTCCCTCACTACCGGATGAACCCAACGGAGCACGCTGAGCTAAAAAGGCAAGTAGATGAACTTCTACAATGTGGATTTATCAAAGAGAGCCTTAGTCTGTGTGCCGTTCCTGCCCTCCTAACTCCCAAGAAGGATGGTTCTTGGAGAATGTGTGTTGATAGTCGTGCTATCAACAAGATTACTATGAAATATCATTTTCCGATCCCACGACTAGATGACATGTTAGACATGATGATTGGGGCAACACTGTTCTCTAAAGTTGATCTTAAAAGTGGATATCATCAGATCAAGATCCGCCCAGGTGATGAATGGAAACGGCCTTTAAAACAAAAGATATGTTGTATGAATGGATGGTTATCCTTTGGTCTTAGTAACGCTCCTAGCACGTTCATGCGGATTATGACCCAAGTCCTTCGACCTTTCCTCGGAAAATTCATGGTCGTCTACTTCGATGATATCTTGATCTATAGTAAATCAGTAGACCAACATTTGGAACACTTGAAGCAAGTATGTGAGATTTTGAGGAAAGAACAGTTGTATGCAAACCCTCAGAAGTGTGTGTTTCTTACTGATAGTGTTACCTTTCTCGAATTCATAATTTCATCTCGAAGAATTTCAGCCGACCCCGAGAAGGTTAGAGCGATCAATGAGTGGCCTGAGCCTAGAAATATCAGAGATCTTCGGAGTTTCCACGGACTGGCCACATTCTATAGGAGGTTTATTAGAAACTTTAGCACGATAGTGGCACCCATAACCGACTGCCTCAAGAAAGGAGAATTTCACTGGACTTTAGCTGCCACTAAGGCTTTCGAGGATATTAAGAGGAAGATGGTTGAAGCCCCTGTTATGCGTCTCCCTGATTTCTCTAAAGTTTTTGAGGTAACCTGTGACGCATCAGGAATTGGAATAGGAGGAGTTTTGTCTCAAGAGGGACATCCTGTGGCATATTTTAGTGAGAAGTTGAACAACATTCGCCAAAGGTATTCTACCTACGACAAAAAATTCTATGCGGTCATTCAGTCCCTTAGGTACTGGAGACACTATTTATTGCCACAAGAATTTGTGATATTCTCTTATCATGAAGCCTTGAGGTACATTAACTCGCAGAAGAAACTCAACGCCCGCCATGGTCGTTGGGTTGAATTCTTACAAGAGTACACTTACACAATTAGACATAAGGCTGGAACGGAGAATAAAGCAGTAGATGCCCTTAGCAGGAGACTGATGATCACCCAAGAAATGAGGACTGAAGTTATCGTGTTTGAATGCCTTAAGGAAGACTATAAGGACTGCCCAGATTTTAACGATACCTATTCCCTTTTGACCTCTAGATGTGAACGCACGATGGATGATTTCGTAGTAGAAAATGGGTACCTATTCAAAGCTCAAAAACTCTGTATCCCCCAAACCTCCCTTCGTGAATATCTTGTATGGGAGTTACATGCAGGAGGTTTAGCTGGCCACTTCGGGCAAGCAAAAACTATTGCTGCACTAGAGAACCGTTTCTACTGGCCCAGCCTCAAGCGCGATGTCGGTAAACTCTTAAGGCAATGTCACATTTGCCAACTGGCCAAACAGCGAAAACAGAATACGGGACTCTACTCTCCACTCCCGTACCTAGTCGCCCGTGGCAAGATGTGAGTATGGACTTCATCCTTGGATTACCCAAAACTGCTAGGAAGCATAAAATGGGGACAAAACTTCAATTCTCCACTGCTTTCCACCACCAGACCGATGGTCAAACTGAGGTTGTTAATAGGAGTTTAGGAAATCTTTTGAGGACTTTGGTAGGAGAAAACCTTAGGGATTGGGACTCAAAACTTCCTGTGGCAGAATTTGCTTACAACAACTTTATCAACCGAACCACTGGCCTTAGTCCTGCTGAAATTATGTACGGATATCAGCCTAAACAGCCCATTGACCTAGTTCCCATGAGTCCTAG
>NW_021457706.1:0-381 GCF_001605985.2 Dendrobium catenatum
TTCAAATTTACCTCTGTGATCTCTTTAGATTGTTAAATTCTCACATCCTAGTTTCCTCTGAATCCAAGTCAAAAAATCTCTAAACTTCTCAAATGATTCACTCATATGAGATAAGAATTTAACCCAAGTGGATCTAGAAAAATTATCTACAATCACAAATCTGTATACCTTCCCTCCTGGACTTATAGTTCCAACCGGTCCAAAAAGATCCATATGTAAAATCTCCAAAGGTTAACTAATTCTAAGATCCTTATTAGACTGAAATGAGAACTTCACCTATTTTCTTAATTGACATGCATCACAAAGGTGATCCTTAGTAAAGTCTAGTTTTGGTATACCTCTAGCGAACTCCTTTTGGATAATTTTTCTAAGGTTTTTCAT
>NW_021457707.1:0-286 GCF_001605985.2 Dendrobium catenatum
CCCCGCACTTGGCTATCCAGTTAATTATATAAAACCCGATTATTAGTACATTTCCTGATTTCCTCGTGACATCTAATTTAATCTCAAAAGTTAGTCAAGAAGCATGGCTAAAGGCTCTAAAATTTCAACAAGTTTCTCGTAAGCTAGCGATAGTTGCTTGTGGCTCATCTACTCTTTGGAACAAATTAATCTTCATTGACTGGAGAAATTATTCTGTGGGGACGCCGAATGTCGTCTGAAGACCAATCAGAATTAATGAGTCACGTCAGTATCGCGGCTCGGTACT
>NW_021457708.1:0-209 GCF_001605985.2 Dendrobium catenatum
GACAGTGGCTTAGTTAGTATATCAGCAATTTGATCCTTGGTAGTAATATGTGAAATATAGATAGCTTGTTGAGCAATATGTTGGCTGATAAAATGATAGTCTATCTCAATATGTTTGGTGCGAGCATGGAAAACTGGGTTGTGTGCCAACGCAATAGCCGAAGTATTGTCGCAATAGACTAATGTAGGCTTCGATTGAGGTAGTGAAAA
>NW_021457709.1:0-259 GCF_001605985.2 Dendrobium catenatum
AAAACTTGATTTTATGAGTCCCGCTCTGATACCACTTGAAATTTTGTAAGGGTTTGTTGGCTCAAGAAAAATGGCACGAGTGCACGAATCCTGCTTTGCGGTCATAGGATTCCATTTCCCTTAAGTAAGATTAAAAATTAACCATATTTCCCCTGAGGGTAGTATCAGGGTTTATAGATTTGGGGTTCTAACTTCCTATAAGCGCAAGCGCCCATAGTTAACTACCCCTCTTACAATGTAAGAGAGAACTCTCGATTAA
>NW_021457710.1:0-479 GCF_001605985.2 Dendrobium catenatum
AGGGTTCTCTGCCCACACTAGGAGAGTGTGAAAGGATGGACAGTTCTCTGCCAACTCAAGGGATAGTGTAAAAGGACGACGGTTCCCTGCCGCATCGGGTAGTGGTGGAAAGAGTGTTTGTAAAGGCTTCTCCGCCATGCTGTGGATGCAAAAGGAGAGATACTATTGGCATTAGTGCAATACTCAGAGGTTGCCTCTAGGGAGTGGATGTAGGTATGGTTTAGACCGAACCACTATAAATCTTGTGTCGTTTTTTTTACTGCTTTTTATTTTCTGCATTTTTTTATTTAAAAAGTTGTGGTTGAAAAACTTTTTATAAAAATTCATTAAAGTTTATTTTCGGTTCAACTTATGTAAAAGAGGGATAATTTTTAAAATACCAATTCACCCCCTCCCCTCTTGATAGCTTTGGGACATTAACATAGGTTTAACAACCTACTCATTAGACTCAACAAGTGGTATCAGAGCTTTGTTTCAAA
>NW_021457711.1:0-516 GCF_001605985.2 Dendrobium catenatum
ATTTACGTTCATATGCATCATTACTTCCATAAACAGTTGCAATGTTCCACTTTCCCATGTTGTTGACATTGAGAATTCCCATAATCAATTGGGAGGAGTTAGCCCGTACTTCAAAGGATGTTGTATCCTTTTTCCACAATATAAGAATACCACCCAAGACACCAATTGCAGGTTAATGAAAGTAATCCCAATCTGTACCCATAATCAGATTAATGTCATTTCCATCAAGCGATGACATCTTTGCTTCAGTTAATCCAATGAAAAAACCTTTATTATCTTTTATAATTTCTCTAAGATAAAGGGAGGTCTCCTTCTTCCTCACCCCCCTACAATTCCAAAAAATAAGTGAAGTCATCAAGACATAATAGAGGAATGACCCCCCATTATTCCATTGTTTATTTTAGTTCCTCTTCTCTTCTTTGTATCAGCTTCCATAGGTCCCAAAGCTCTCAATTCCTTGGATAGTTTCACTTTACCAAAATTTGAGATTGATTTCAATTGATCTTCACTATTCTG
>NW_021457712.1:0-327 GCF_001605985.2 Dendrobium catenatum
TCAATTGAGCATTGATTTGTTCTTCCTTACTCCATTGTTTAAAAGGAATACCAATTTTAATTCCATCTAAAACTCGTGACGGTGAAGAATATCCATTTAAAATCATATTCCACATAAGAAAATCTATCGATTGTAAGAAAATAGACGTTCGAGTTTTCCAAAAATCAAATGATATATTTTCAAATAAAGGAGGTCTGGGGATTGAATATCCTTCTGCAACAATATGATTTGAAAAATTAGCCATGGATCGAAATTCAAAAGCTTTTAAAAACTTATTTTATAAAAGCTTTCTCTGATACCACTTGAAAGTTCGTTAGGGATGTTAAG
>NW_021457713.1:0-292 GCF_001605985.2 Dendrobium catenatum
GTAATTTTAAATATAAATTGTTTGATTATTTTAATTATTATTTAATTAAAATAAATCAAAATTTTTTCTAAATTTTAAGAAAAATATTTTAGTTTATTTTGAACATCCAGAGCTCTTTTCTAGAATTATTTGAGAAAAAAATTGATATGAATTTTGATTATTAAAATTAAAGTCTTTATTTTACATATAATGTTAAAATCAATTCATTTTAAAACTATATACATATCTATATTATTTTGAACATTTTGAATTTGATTTGAAATCTTAATTAGTGATTATACTTGATTGAATT
>NW_021457714.1:0-201 GCF_001605985.2 Dendrobium catenatum
GGATTTCAGCAGGAATCGCGGGAGAAGCGACTGATTCAGCGCTGATGTACAGTACCTCAGCGGATCTTTGGCAGGATTCACGGGATCCAGGCGGCAGAGGTATGAATTTTAGCTTCTTTTTTTTTCCTTTGGATTTAGCATGCAGATCAACAATCTTCATTATAAATACCCCACAATATATTATAGTAGAAAAGACAAGTT
>NW_021457715.1:0-210 GCF_001605985.2 Dendrobium catenatum
GCTCTCACCGTCTATATAGACGAGGCGCCTGAGGAGGTTGATGATTTTGATGAGGAGCAGATTGATCCCCAGTTGGAGGTAGCCGAGGTATCTCTCAATTTTGTGATGAGATTCACTCCTAGTCATATGATGAAGGTAAAGGGGAAGATCCTTGGGAGGGAGGTAGTAGTTTGGATCGACAGTGGAGCCACCCACAATTTCATATCCACT
>NW_021457716.1:0-1625 GCF_001605985.2 Dendrobium catenatum
AACCGACTAAGGAAAGCGACCATTCAGGAGCTCCAGCTACAAACTGCGATTGGGTGAAATGGGCCGTGAAATTTTTTGTGGGATGGTGGGCAAGAGAGCTAGAGAAATCATGGGAAACTGGGGTCTGGGAAGAGAGAAGGAGCTTCCATTGAAGAAGCTCATCGGAGATGGGGGCCATGATGGCGGAGGCAGATGGCAGCGGGGGGAAGGCGGCGGAGGAGGACATCCGGCAAGACGGTGTCCTCCTCGAGGCGGCGGGGAAAGAAAAAAAAAACGCGCGAGAAAAAAGGACGCCCTAGCAGAGCAAACAAGTCTGATTTATCTTCAGACCAACTCTTGTCACCTAATTATCAAAATCACCTTCAATAGAGGAGAATGCGGAGAACAACAAAAAATTGGATTTTTAATAATTTAATGAACATTAGATTGATTTTTTATCTGATTTGAATTATCACAGTAAGAAAAAAAAAAACGGGTAAATGAAAAAAATGGCCTCACCCCACAATCCTTATCGCGTATTTGCCTTCTATTCCTGATATGTCATCGAAAAATTATCTTGATCGGGCACGAATCTCGAGGCAAAATCAAGTTAGAAACTTCAAAAATTAAATTATGACCATCTGAACTCCGATTTCAGAAAACTTATAGACGAACTGAACATCTCGAGAATACGAACCCGACGACACCAAATCCAACTCAATTTGAGCCCAAATGGGTCCAAATCAAGGGATAGAAGCGATGTTGGAAGGTTCGAACCACAATTTGGATTACCAAATGGTTTCCAAACGTGGCATGCTTATAGTCGAATCAAGCGACTTGACGAGACAAATCGAACGAGCTTAAGATCACTAAATTCCGACATCACTAAGACATGCAAATGTCCATAAAATATTACATGACAAGGGATTCAACGTCGGTCGTCCATCCAACCACTCCCCATTTACCATTGATCTCTCACCTATTTACGGGCCATGCCACTCCAAAATTTTATAAATAAACACATCCTTTCTCTTGAAAAGGGGGCTCCAAACAAGAGAGCAAGCGAGAGAGATCGGAGATCGCTCTTGCATCCTCGCTCCTCCTCGACTATCGTCGGACTTCTGCCGGACCACCACCTGACTTTCGTCGGAACACCACCTGACGTCCGAACTTCTGTCGGACCACCACCTGAGGCCCGGACTTCCGCCGGACCACCACCTGAGGCACGGACTTCCCCCAGACCACCACCTGAGGCCCGGACTTCCGCCGGACCACCACCTGACGCCCGAACTTCTATTGGACCACCACCTGATGCCCGAACTTCTACCGGACCATCCCTGATGCCCGGACTTCTACCGGAGTACTGCCTTACTACTACGGTCTTTTTGACCCCGATATTCTGCCAACTACGGTCTTTCATACCCATGTCTCCTGCCGACTATGGTCTTTTCGACCTCCGTCTCCTTCTACGGTCCTTCCAACCTCCATCGTCAGACAATGATCTTTTTGACCCCAGTCTCCTGCCAACTACAGTCTTTCGGACCCCTGTCTCGTGCCGATTATGGCCCTTCCAACCAAACAAACATGTCTATATTGATTATTATAATTCCCACCATGTGATGCGCTCTATATGATGTACATTTGTG
>NW_021457717.1:0-252 GCF_001605985.2 Dendrobium catenatum
TGTTGATCTCTTCTAAAAAAAAAATATTTTTTTTTCTTTTGGCATGTACTTAGTCTCTTTATCTCCCTAACATGTGTTGAAGGTTCCTACCATTCGATATGTGTTGGGAGGTTGGGATTATCCTACAAGCTTTAAGTTTTAAAATGATGAACACTTCTTCTTCAAGAAATCTAATGTCAAACCATTCTTTAAGTTTCAGAAAATATCAAATGGCCGGCAAGTTGATCTTTACCTTTGACCGTGAACTATCTT
>NW_021457718.1:0-251 GCF_001605985.2 Dendrobium catenatum
AATTTGATCAATCAACAATGATCAATTGAAACTCACCACAATGAAGGGGGTCACTTGCCTAAATATGAGGAGCCACTCAACCTAACCAGAGGAACCACTTGCGCCATCTAGAGGGGTCATTCTCCAAAGCCTATGAAGTCACTCGTCTCGATTATAAGAACCGATGGCCTAAGCTCGATGAGTCCATTGAGGGATCACCTGTCAAAATTTTTGTATTCACTCAATTCAACTCGAGAGGCCAATCACCTGAG
>NW_021457719.1:0-238 GCF_001605985.2 Dendrobium catenatum
TTTATAAATGTATGCGAATCATTTCTATTCCAGTATAGTACACATTTGCCCCCATCGTGTAAATCCCGTTACCAAATTTTTGCCAAAAAATAATAAAAAATATATAATTATATATTATTTGTTCGTACAAAATAAATATAACTTATTTTTTACATTAATTTAGAGGGCGTCAAAATCACTATTTTCGTTAGAGATGGGAGAAGTCTCTCCGTCTGCTAGGGTTTCGCCTTTTTAGGGC
>NW_021457720.1:0-1084 GCF_001605985.2 Dendrobium catenatum
GAGTTAAGCATCCAAGATTACACGAAGGCCCAACACACATATAAATAAGAAAGAGAGGTGCACGATTTATAAGTGACACCAAGATTTTTATGTAAAAAATCTTGAAGAGGGGAAAATCATGAGGTCTGATAAAGTTAAAATGATTATAATAGTGTTTATTATTGACTACAAATGAGGCTATTCCTCGAGGGAAAAATCTTGGCTCGATGTAGCAAACATATATTAGATATATCACATTACATAATGGGAGTTAGAAGAATTTAATGGAGAGTTATCCTCAAAAGAATGTTTTGTTTGGTCAGTAGGACTGTAGTCGGCGGGCTACAGAAGTCAGAGGGACCATAGTAAGAGGGTTACGGAGGTCTAAGAGATTGTAGTAAGTTGTGATAGTGGTCGGAGGGATTGTAGTTGGTAGGCGACGATGGTAGGAGAGACCGTAGTTGAAGGGAAATGATTGTTGGATGGACCGTAGTCATTGTGCGATGGAGGTCAAAGGGACTATAGTCGGTGGTGATGGAGATCGAAAGGACTGCAGTCAGCTGAAAATAATGGTTAAAGGGACCATAGTTGAAAGGATGTGGTTAGAGGGATAATTATCAGTAGACTAAGCTAGTCGGAGGGAGCATAGTCGATAGGCAACAGTGGTCAGATGGATCATTACTAGTGGGTGATAGAGGTCGGAGGGATCGTACTTGGCCGGCGATAGAGATTGGAATGACCATAATCAAAGGGTGATAATGGTCAAAGGAACATTAGTCGGTGGGCAACCGTTGCTCAAGTGATTATAGTTAATAAGCAACGGTGTTCGAAGGGATCATAGTCGGTGGGCGACGGTGGTCGGAGGGTCCATAATCAATGTGTGATGGTGGTTGGAGGGACTGTATTCGGTGGGCGATGGTGGTTGGAGTGGTGTATTGATGGCAACCGGGTGGAGGTTTAACGGTGGTCGACAGCCTGACAGAGGTCCAACAGTGATTTGTGGACAAGTGGTTGTCCGACGACAGTCAACGATCGGACAGTGGTTCAATGATGATCAAGCAGAAGTCCAATAGAGATTGGCAGTTGGGCAGTGGTCCGAAGATAG
>NW_021457721.1:0-251 GCF_001605985.2 Dendrobium catenatum
GGCGGAGCTTCTGAACTGCGAAAATCAGGGCCAAGCAATGCTTCTCAATTGGAGAGTAGCAGATTTCTGCTCCTATCAACCTCCGACTGATATAGCAGAGTGCATGCTCCTTGCCTTCTTCATTATGCTGAACCAATAGTGCTCCGAGGGACTCTTCTAGTGCTGCAGTGTACAGTATAAGAGGTTTCCCCGGAATTGGCGCCGCAAGAATAGAAGGATTCAACAGATATCTCTTGATACTGTCAAATGCT
>NW_021457722.1:0-236 GCF_001605985.2 Dendrobium catenatum
TCAAAATCTGCGTGGTGATACATAATTTTTTCCACCATGGCACCTTACAAAACTGTTGATTTTTGTAGACTTGAATGCGGACCCATTATCGGATATGATTCTACGGTGTACGCCGAATCGATATACGATATGGTCATGAAAGAATTTTAAAACATGGTTTGATGTTACGTTGTGTAGGGGAATTGCCTCCGCCCACTTCGAAAAGTAATCAGTCGCTGTTAATATGAAACGATGAC
>NW_021457723.1:0-205 GCF_001605985.2 Dendrobium catenatum
ATCAATACCCCAGTCATTAGTTTTTTTGAGATGTCAAATCTTAGATGGAGAGATATTATATAGCAACTTTCTAGGGTTAATGCCCTTTGCCTAAATTATAACACGTTTGCACATGCATGTATTCTAATAAATGTTTTCATAACTATGTAGGGTAAAGTTTGCTTCAATGTCCAAATGACTATCCAAGAAGAGAGATATTGGATGT
>NW_021457724.1:0-224 GCF_001605985.2 Dendrobium catenatum
TCAAGATGCTAAATTTAATTTATCTTAATTACTTTTAATTATTTGAATATCCTTAATATTTAATTAGATATTATATTAAATATTTTAAAAATTAAAAATTTATTTTCAAATAACTTTGAAAATCAGTGGGTCTCTCAACCCCTCAAAATTTATTTTATTTTTAATTATTTTATGTTAATATATATATATTTACATATATATGTATTTATATATTTATATATTTT
>NW_021457725.1:0-321 GCF_001605985.2 Dendrobium catenatum
ATGAGATAGAGAGGTGAATCATTATTTAAAACAAACATAATCTTAAATCTAAAAATAAGATTCACCACAATCAAAACCAACGATGCGGAAATTAAATTTGTGGAAGTAATAAAGAAAGAACACACCAGATATATAGTGGGTCGGTTAAATCTTGACCTACGTCCACTCCTTAGAGGCTCCCTCCAAGTATTGCACTAAAACAAGTGTCTCTCCTTTAGCCCCCACAGCTAGGCAGAGAAACCCTTACAAAATCACTTCCACCTTCCCTGGTGCGGCAGAGTCATCGGGTCCTTTGACACCAAATAGATCTTCTTCTTTGGT
>NW_021457726.1:0-19364 GCF_001605985.2 Dendrobium catenatum
GTTATACCGAGTTTTTCTAGAAAAACTCGGTACAACTCGGTATTGCTCAGTATTACTCGATATTTGCTCGGTATTGCTCGGTATTTCCGAGCAATACCGAGATGTACCAAGTTTTTCTATAAAGAACTCGGTACAACTCGGTATTGCTAGGTATTACTCGGTATTTTCTCGGTATTGCTCGGTATTTGTTCGGTATTGGTTATTGCCGAGCAAAATCGACAAATATCTAGCAATACCGAGCAATACCTAGCAAAATCGAGAAATACCGAGCCATTCTTGGTCTGTTATGGGTCGGGTTGTCGGGGCGTGCGGTAAATAGTGAGAACGCGTGGCTCGATTCTACTGGCAGCCGAACGTAGACTACGTCTTATGACCGGACCAAATAAAAGTTCCACAAAACTACCTTTCTCTAAAGCCCGTCTCTTGATCTCCCCATCCATCTCCCCACCAAAGAATGCTCTCCTAAACTTCCGAATGTTCTCCATCTACTCCTTACATCTGATTCCCACTACAGACCGCCGATGGCGCCCCAAAGTCGAAGACGTAGTGCCCAATTGCCCCAGCTGCGATTCGCAAAACACCAAGTTCTGTTATTACAACAACTACTGACTCGCCCAGCCCCGCTACTTATGTAAAGGCTGCCACTACTATTGGACCAAAGGAGGCTCTCTCCACAGCATTCCCATCGGTGGTGGTGTAAGAAAGAACAAGAAGAGGAAGAGAGAGCAGAACAGAGAAATGGAAAAGGAAAATATAAACTCATATGTTTAGAATGAAGATACAGCAGCCTTAATATAGGCTTAGTTGGGTACATCAGTAAATAGAATGGGTGCCGGATAACTCTAAGTATTGTATGCGCTAACATCCTCCCGTAAACTATGCATTCGTGTCATGAATGGATAGTTTGGAGCGTAGAATGTTGAAGCGAGAAGGCGAGAATGCCTTAGTGAGTATATTTGCTACTTGTTCGGCGGAGGGTATATGATGAATTACAATGTTTTGTGTAGCGATGTGTTGTCTTATAAACTGATAATCAATTTCTATGTGTTTCTTCCGGGCATGAAATATCGGATTCTTTGCTATTGCGATCGCCTATCACAGTAGATTGGGCTTGCTGAGGTTTCTTCGAGCTGAAGTTCGGCGGCCAGTCTTCGTAGCCAGAGAGCTTCCGAGGAGGCCGCTGATAGGGCTTGGTACTCAGCTTCCGTGGAGGATTTGGCCACCGTGACCTGTTTCTTTACGGACCATGAGATGAGGTTGGGACCTAAGAATGTGTAGAAACCTGATATGGACTTCCGGTTGGAGCTGTCTGAGGCCCAATATGCGTCTATGTAAGTGTGTAATTGAAGATTACCGGAGGTGAGTGGTAGTCCAAAGGTGATTGATCCTTTGATGTAGCAAAGCAGTCTGGTGAGGTTCTTGTAGTCTTGGATGGTTGGATTTGACATGTGTTGACATGCTCGATTCGTCGCATAGGCGATGTCCGGCATTGTGATTGAGAGGTATTGAAGTGAACCTGCAATGCGACGATAAAGAGAGGGATTAGAAAATGGTGTATTGTCTTGAGAGATTTATTTCGGTGTCATCGTGATCGGAGTCGGAGCAGCCTTGCAGTTCACAAAACCGGGTTCTTGTAGGATTTTGCGGGCGTAATGTGTTTGGGACAGTAGGAAACCGTGTTCGGTTTTCTAAATTTGAATGCTGAGAAAGAGAGAGATCTCTCCTAGTTGTTTGAGAGCGAAGTGAGAATGTAAGATGCGAAGCAGATCTTGAATTGTTGTTTGGTCGTTTCATGTGATCAAAATATCATCGACATAAATTAGTAAGTAGATCTGAATATGAGATTTATTAAAAATAAGTAAGGATGGGTCTGATCGACTAAATTGAAATCCTCTTTCATGTAAGAAGTTTGTAAGTTTTTGAAACCACTGTCGGGGAGCTTGTTTGAGTCCATAGAGTGATTTGAACAGTTTACAGACGGCGTTGGGATTGTTTGTGTCGATGAAACTCTGTGGTTGGCGCATATAGATATCGTCAGGTAGATCGCCGTGTAGGAATGCATTGGACACGTCGAGTTGGAGGACCGGCCATTTCCAATTGATGGCCAGAGCAAGAAGTAATCGGATGGTTGGTATCTTTGCTACCGGACTGAATGTTTCATTGTAGCTTTCGCCATACCGTTGCTCATAGCCTAAGGCGACAAGCCGAGCCTTGTAACAGTCGACTTGACCGTTGGGAAGAGTCTTGGTTTTGAAGGTCTACTTGCATCCTAGTAAACATTTGTTGGCGGGTGCGGGGACTAGAGTCCATGTCTTCTGTTGCTGAAGCGCTTTGAATTCGGCTTCCATAGACGATTGCCAGTGTTTCTGTGTACATGCCTGTTTGAATGTGGTAGGGGTGTCATTGGCAACTGTTTTTCTAAGAAGAGAATAGTGCATATTTTGTTTGATTATCCCTGATTTAGATCGGGTCTGTATATGGTGAGTGGGGCGAAGGTTGTCATTGTTATGAGCGGAAGCTACGGTTGAATTATTGGAGGAATTATCATTGTTTGTAGGTGGCTCAGGTTGACTGAGCTGGGCGAGATGAGGTTGAGGTTTCGGTGGTAGTTGAACAGGTTTGGGTTGGTGTGTTATGGTGGATGTGGGTATAAGTAGAAGAGGATTAGTTTGAGCCGATGTGGTTGAGGAACTGATCTGGGTGTTGGAAGTCTTCTGGTGATAAGGGAAGACCATTTCTTGGAACACCACGTGACGTGATATATGTATCTTTTGAGTGACTGGATTGTAACACCTATAGCCTTTGTGCGTGGGAGAGTAGACAAGAAAGACGCTGTCGTGAGAGCGGGGTGAGAATTTATCTAAGCTGTAAGGTTGTGGACAGGGGTGGCATAAGCATCCGAATACTCAGAGGTGATCATAGCTGGGTTATTTTTGGTATAGATGTTGGTAGGGTGATTGAAGACTCATGGATGTCGAAGGAAGGCGATTAATGAGGTATGTTGCGGTTGAGACGACTTCGGGCCAGAACTAGGTTGGTACGTTGGATGAATGGAACAGTGTTCTAGTGAGCTCCAGTACGTGGCGATGCTTGCGTTCTGCTATTCCGTTCTGTTCCGGAGTGTGCGGGCAGGTGAGACGCTGTTGAATTCCTTGTTCTTAAAGGTATACTTTGAAGGCATTGCTAGTGTATTTGCCTCCTCCGTCGGATTGGAGTTGTTTTGGAACTTGACCGAATTGGGTTTTGAGAAGACTGCAAAGTAGTTTAAATTTAGAGAAAGTTTCTTGTTTTGATTGCATAAAATAAATCCATGTGAATCTTGTAAAATCGTCTATGAAGATGACATAATAGCGGAACCCTGTTATTGAGTTGGTCGGTGCGGGACCCCATACGTCTGTGTGCAGTAATTCAAACGGGGAATAAGAAACTGATGTTCTTTTATTAAAACTGAGCTTATGGCTCTTTGCTACATTGCAAGAATTACAAGAAAATTTCTTATGAGAGAAATGAGAGATTGGAATATTTTGAGCTAAGGTGGCAAGAATCCGATTGTTGGGGTGTCCGAGCATTGCGTGCAAGAGGTTTGAGGTTGAGACCGTGGTGTTTAGTGCAGCGAAATGACCGGCTGGTGCAGTAGTAATGTGATACAATTCCTTATGAAGACAACCACGTAGTAGCAGGCGATGATCCTCAGA
The DNA here is from genome assembly GCF_001605985.2 of Dendrobium catenatum. Taxonomy (NCBI): domain Eukaryota; kingdom Viridiplantae; phylum Streptophyta; class Magnoliopsida; order Asparagales; family Orchidaceae; genus Dendrobium; species Dendrobium catenatum. The sequence continues at coordinate 3,696 of NW_021457726.1, forward strand.
ATCCTTCATTTCAAAGCCATTAGCATCAAAAGTGATTGAGATAGAATTGTCAGCCGTTAGTTTAGAAACAGAAATTAAGTTATGTGTAAGGGACGGAACATGAAGAAGATTGCATAAGCGTAGCTTACGAGGCGTGTCTGGTAGTGGGAGTAGTCCTTGCCCGGAGTTATGAATTGGCATGGAGGTTCCGTTAGCTACCGAGACAGTATCTGTACCGTGGTAGGCGTGGGGTTGTTGAATGTTGTTGGTGTCCGGAGTTAGGTGTGTGGAAGCTCCCATGTTAAGAACCCAATCCTGAATGTTTGGCCCGGCGGTTAGAGCTAGCATAGCTCGCTGAGGGGGTGCAGTAGTTGGTGTGTACTTAAAATTACATCGATGCCAGCAGTTGATGGCCAGATGACCGATCTTTTCGCATATTTGGCAGGTTGGGCGTGCGTTTCCTATGCTGCTTACGGAAGTAGCATTGTGGGCCGGTTGGTTTTGAGTGAAGCTTTGGTTCTTGGTGTTCTTGGGAGGGCGACGTTTTGTCCGTCCTCTGTTCTGGTTGTAGGAGGAGGCGTACAATGCCGAGTGTTCGTTGGACGAATCTTTGAGGAGTTCTTGGTTCACGTGTATCTCTTCGCTACAGAGGAGCGAGTAGAGAGAGTCGAGGTCCGCCGGTAGGGGGGAGTTGCGAATATACGTCTTAAAGGAGTTGTAGGATGATGGTAGGCTGTTGAGTATGTAGATGATGATGTCCTCTGGATCGACTTGAGATCCTGATGCAGCTATGTTGTCAACTATGGTCTTAACTTGAGTGAGGTATTGCTGCATCGTTGAATTCTTCATTTGTATGTGGTGAAGCTCGTTCTTGAGCTGAATTACGCGCAAGCAGCTAGCGGGCTGAAGACGGCGTTCGAGCGTAGTCCTAACGTCTTTTGCGGTGGTTGCCGTGATGACATACGGCAATATGGTAGGCGAGATCGTCGAAAACAGTGCTGAAATCAGCGTGCTGACAATGAGGATCCAAGAACCTTGAGCCGAAGTTGTGGTATCTTGCGGTGGATGGATTGTGCCATTGAAATGGCCAACGTAGCCGGTAGCTGTGAATTGTTGTAGAATTTGAATTCTCCAAATTGCATAGTTATCAGTTGTGAGAGGGTGAGGTAGGAGGGTTTTGATGTTTGAGATAAGGAATTTAAGTGGAGCTGGGATGGATGGCTCGGCGGTATTGGTGCCGGAGAGGTTGGTGGAGGTGGGTGGGAGAGAAGAAGATGATTCTTGATCCCCCATGGATGGCTCTTGATACCATGTAAAAAAGAACAAGAAGAGGAAGAGAGAGCAGAACAGAGAAATGGAAAATATAAACTCATATGTTTAGAATGAAGATACAGCAGCCTTAATATAGGCTTAGTTGGGTACATCAGTAAATAGAATGGGTGCCTGATAACTCTAAGTAGTGTATGCGCTAACAGGTGGATGCCGAAAGACCCGTTGTAGGAAGCCATCTAAGTTTATTTCCACCCTTTATTCTTCTCTTCCTTCACCACCCAATTCTTTCCACAACATTCCCATCGGTGGTGAATAGGCCCTAGAAAACATGTCTGGCAGCACAGGTGGAACATTTCTCTTGCAGAATCAGTACGTAGACCAACTCCCTGAACTTCCACAGCAGGAAGCTTTGCCCAAACCCATGATGAAATAGTTTAATGGAGGGAGCAGGGAAGATATTAGAGATAAAGCAGTAGAGAAAAACAATTTTTGGCATGATGAGGTTATGGAAAAAGGAGGGGAGCAGAGGGAGTGATGTATCATAATGACTATTTAATGGGTTTGAGTAATTATGGTTTCCAGAAGGATTTAATGTGGGAAAGTGTGAGGTTTCAAGGGATTGGAATATCGGAGATGACGAGTTTGGAAGCTTTTTTGTGAGCTTTAAATCTTTAAGCTGTTGCCTAATCACTTATTGTGTACAGCAGCAACTTCTGCTGCGCTTCATTTTTTTTTTTAATTTGTAGCTCCTACTATATGTTGAATGTTAGCAGAGTGTAAGACTTGTAAGCAAAAGTGTTGCAGATTATTAGAAGATGCTGTGACAGGAATCCGAATCAACTGTCACTGTTATGTTTCTATATTAGTAATTCTTTCTCTTCCTCTCTCTTCCATCTTTTTTAATTGATAAGCGAATAAATCTAAGAAACAACACTGAGTGCTTCAAATGTCAATTCATTAGTTAGGAATCGCCTACTATTATTTTTTTTTCTTTCTTTTGGGGGAACTTTAGGTGAAGCCGATATATTATTTAAAAGAAGTTACATGCATTAAAAGAAAAAAAATAAAAAGCTCACCAAAAAAGGAGCCAACTCTAAATGAGCCAACCAAAGGGGTTACATGCATAGGATAGAAGAGAACCTAAATCCTAACCAACTAAGACATTACAAAACCAACGAAGATAGAAATAGCCGGAGAGAAAAAAAAATAACACAAAGAAGTGAGCCACCACCACTAGCCATGACTTAGAATATAGAATTATCAATCAACTTCAAAATTTTCCTTAACTGAGATCGATCCCCTAGTTGCCCGAAGGCCATCCAAAGAGGCTGGGAAAAGTTGCATCATCATTGTCTAAGGTTAGAAAAAAATTCCCAACCAGACCAACGAACATGCACCGAAGGGTCAGGCACATCAAAAAGACCAAATAGCAACTTCCACTTGGAACATCAGCCAGACCAAAAAAGAAAGAAGATCAATATCTCAGTTCAAAACCCAAACCAAATCCTACATAACTTGAAAAAGCTACAACAGCCCCGAATACTTCTCCCCATTTTTCCATTTGCATATTTTTGAGAATACAACCCTCTTAATATTATGGAAAATAGTGTTAGTGTTGCCTATCGAAGAACAAAATCTTCTATCATTCTGTTCCTTCCATCCATATGTAGTAGAGTGTGCAGTCTGTGATAAACAAATACAGGGTTTTTAGCATATGGAAGTGGGAAACTACTATCATTTATCCATTCAAAAAGTTATAGGAGAGTGGGTTTAAGGAGAACAGACACTACAGGAAAATGCACTATTACCGGTGGATGGAATCCACCGGTAACAACAAGAAAAACACCATAAATAACACCTTTCCAGTGCTTTTCTGATGAAAAATATTCTGATGGTAATTCGCACGTCGGAAAGAAAATGCCGAAGATTTTTTTTTTGCTTGAAATCTTTCTAGCGATTTTTTCGGCGTAATACTGGTGAAAAAATTTTGTAGTCCATTCTTAGTTTGATATAAATATGTAGGAATTATGTTAGCTATCAGATTGATTTCTTTGAGCAGTCTAATGAATTGATTAAAACATTCACGGGGGATATTGTATTCTTCTTTGATGCTTAACATCTCAAAAATAACATATAACTCTGACTGAGTGGTGCATCCCTTTCATATTGGTTGTTGGAAAGAATGCAACAAATCATAAAACTTTGTGCTTCTTTTTTATGTGACTCTTCTATATATTGTTCAAATTATGCTTCACTTGCATCATGAATTAAGTTCTCAAGATTAGGTCGGATATTTTCTTCCTCATTTATATTAGCACTTGAGATGGACCGCATTGAGAATCGAAATGTAGTTCATACTCACCATGAGAAGTCCAATACCAATATTTTGGCATGAAGTCTCGATGGTATAGATCAACAGTTACGACATCTGGGCTTAGGTGCACCTAATTTTTATGTTTAGAATATGGGCAACGAAACTTTTCATATGAGATAAAGATGGGCAGTTGAGAAGTTATTTGAATGAAAATATTCACCCCTCTAAGGAAACTCATCCGTTAATGTCTTTCATCCTTGCACCAATTGATTATACATCCAACTTCTTTGAGTTCTCATATCCATAATATAGCCTACATATAATATGGATATATTAGATAATTTTATAATAATTATTGAAGAAAAATATAAAGTGTCTTTGCCTGCTCGGAAGGCCATCATTTTAAGTGACCAAACCAACCAAGGCGACCCTCTCTAATCTTATCTTTCAGTGGAGCTACTCCAACCTTCTCAGATATATGTTATTTTTATATCATGTCTATAATCAAGTATGCCCAATACATTCCTCTACGACCACATAATAATGCTCAATGCATTCCTCTACGTCCACACAACAACGCCCAATACATTTTACTCAAATTCATGAGTTATATATTTTTCAATTATTTTTTATTAATATATATATGGTTTAAAAACATCATCCACTAAGGTGACTCTATCTAATCTTATCTTCCACTAGAGCTACTCGAACCTTTTCATGTATATGATCATTTCATATTCTGTCTCTAAGAGTAAAGCCACTCATCCACCTAAGCATCATCATCTCTGGAACACTTAATCTAATATTATGTTTCTCTTTTTATGTCCAACATTATACATCATAAAGCATTGTAGGTCTAACCACCACCATATAGAATTTTCCCTTAAGTTTAAGGGGGGCTTTTATACCACACAACAAGCCCAACACATTCCTCTACTTCAACCATCCAACTTGAATTCTACTAATAATATCCCCATCTATTTTATCAAAACTCTTAATAATGTGTATTTTTATTAATGACTTGATCATCAAAACTCACAATCCCCTCACTAAAACTAATTTTTACAAAAATTACACTCCAATATACCTTCTATTGCAAATGTATGGTAAGAACATTCAAACTCAAGGTGATGAGATAATTCCTTCCCTTACCGATGGCATTTGGGTTTCTTTTGGAGAAAGTAGGCGAGGGTTCAGTCGGGGGAGCTCTCGGACGCGACGAAGAAGTGCTCACAGATTGGACGTCAGGGCAGCTCGTGAACTTTAGCGTAGAAGGCTGATTTTGGGGCATTGGGACTTGAGCAAGGAGAGGGGCGATATCATGGCATCGGTGCAGCTCTCAAACACGCAACAGTCCTCTGACGTGAGAGAGAAAGAAATGAGAGAAGTTGATCGGTGGAGGCCAAAATAAGGCTTTAACCAGCACAATTTTTAACGTATTATCCGCCGATTAAACACCTGCTGGATAATATAATGAAAATTATTCATCGAGTTTAAGTAAGCTAGTGCAATTTGTGACGGTAATTCTGCCGGTGTTTAGACAAAAATGTGCCGAAAAACTAAGAAATGCCGGTGAAAAGCTGGCAGAATGTGTGCTGGTATCTCTATGGTGGATATTTTGTTGGATAATGCGCCGTAAAATTACAGGCAAAACTTTTGTCGGTACATGCGTTAGTATTACCATCATAAAATCATCCGCCAAAAAGTATGACATTAATGGTGCATATTCCTATAGTGAGAATTATAACCCGGAATCAAATTCGAGATGATGGAGAAGGAATAGTTGCATTTGAAAAAGAGATGAGAGGCATTTTCATTAGATGAATGGCATAAAGAACAGTCTTGATTAATCAAAATGTTATTCTTTAGTAAGGCATCAATAGTTTTTAATCCTCATACTAAAGACAACCAGCCAAATATTGAGAACCTCACTGCATGGTGGTTATGCCAAATTAGGTTTTCCCATGAACAGGGAGGGATGTCTTTATAAAATTTATTTATAAAGTCTTTGAGAGATCCTTCATCCTTAAGTATCTATACTAAGCAGCTTCTCTTAAGGTTATGGATATGATGAGATTTATCTATTTAGGAATGAAAGGATGATGACACTCAAGCACATTTTATTTAATGCCAGTTATAAAATCTTGTAAGATTGTGTGAGAGGGATATAATTCCATTATATGTTGAGCAAAAAGGATGTTAGCAATGCTTGAACCATTACTCAAGTGATCCTAGTGGAGTGAAATGGGACAGGCTGAAATGAAAATTGTTCTTGATAGTGCCAAATGTCGTACAAATGGTCTTCCATAAGCAACAACAAAGGAAGGGGGGGTTCTCCAAGGTGATATACATCATTGAAGCAGCCAAGAGGATAATGGTGTAACACGATTATACATCCTACTAATAAGTGAATAATTAAATTCAAATTGGAGAGTAGGAAGATAGGGCATACTGAGACCACCTTGAACTTTAGGCTTGCAAACATTTTTCGATGCTACTAGGTTAAACTTCCAAGATACTGAATAGTCCCCAAAATATAGAAACTTGGTTTAAAGTTTCCTAATTTGCTTAATGACAAATTTTTGTATTATTGATCCTCGAATCCAGTGGGTAATTGAGTTAAGAATGGGAAATTTTAGAAATTACAAACATCTTCCAAAAGAAAAAAGATTAGCTTTCTAACCAGAAAACTTATGAGTGATGGATTCTAATCAAAGTCAGAGATTTGAGATCTTTCAAGGGAGATGGGAATGCCAAGATAACATAAGTGAGAGTTATTGGAAGAGAGATTAAAGGGTGAGCAAATGGCTGAAGGGTTATGGGTTTTTCTTGGGAGAATGATATTGCTCTTGTCATAGTTTATATGAAGCTTTATAGAGTTTGAAAATCAAGTCAAGAGTTGATTTAATATCTGACAAATTTCTGCATTAGCTTTCCCGAAAATTAGCAAATCATAAGCATAAAGTAAGTAAGATATTTGAAATATTCTAATAGAGAAACCTTTAGAACCCCCACCATCAATATGAGAAGAAAAGCATCCATTATATTAAAAACAAAAGGTAAGGACTCAAAGGAAAACCCTGCCTCAAGCTTAGCTGTAGAGGGAAAGAATCCCTCAAGAGCAATATCTAGGCACATAGAAAAGTTAACATCTAAAATGCAAGCCTTCACCCATTAAATAAAACCATAGGGATTCCTTTTTGACCAATTCTAGCAAGCATGAAATCTTTTGAGACTGAGTCAAAGGCTTTTTTAATGTCAAATTTAGCTCAAAAAATTCTTTGATATCCCATTAGTTTGAATTTAGATAGATGTTGTTTTGCAATAATGACATTACCAGTAGAAAATCTTGAGTAGACAAAACCAGCATGATTATTATTTTTGTACTTTGCTTTGGAAAGATGCAAAGAAATTAAAATTGTCATTTCTTTGAAAAATTTTGAAATTGACTTTTTGAGTTTTAATTATGAGATTAAACATACCATAGAAAATGGCATACCACCTCAGAAGGTGTAGTTAAAATTTTCTAATGAGTTCAGATTTAGAATCATAACATTCATCCTGAATATCATAGTCAAATTTAAGAAAGAACTACATATGATCCAGAAGGGTTAAAATGATATTTGATCAAATATTTAGTCACAATAATCTAGATATGTTATTGTTAATTTTATGTATAAGGTTATAACAACAAATGATATATCTTCCCAAGGGATGTATGGTATGATCTGTATAATCTTATTGTATGATCCGAGAGATGCATGGGATGATATTTAATCATCGCGCATCATCGCTTGTTGTACTGGACGATCAGTATATTATCATGAACTAATCGTATAGGATGATCGTAGGATTGCACGGGATGATCAATATAACATCTTGAGCTAATCGTATCTACCAATGCAGTTTGTACTATGTAGAAGTACTATTTTGTAATAATCATACAAGATGATCTCACGATCATACAGGACAATCCCTTATGACAAATTAATATTTAGGGCTTCTTTAGAGGCTTTCTATTTAAACTCTAACATTATCTTGTAAGACATCTTTTTTCTATTGAGTTTGCTTGAGAGGAAGCTTAGAGAGAGAGAGTTGAGGAGAGCTTTGGGAGAGAAGAGAGGAAGACTTCTTATTAGGGGGAGTTATGAGAGCTTCATAAGATTACTACAAACAAAGTTCTTTTCTATCTTCTTCAAGTCCTTACTTTGATTCTTGGGTGGCTCAGAGGAGACATTCTTCAGTTCTAGATGATAGTTCTCTACCAACTCCAAAGAGTAAAAGGATTCTTGGTTCTATGTCATCTACAGGAGGGAGAAAAAAGATTTCAGGTTCTTTATCTTCACTAGGAGGCTAAAAAAGTTTTAAGTTTATTTGCTATTGCAGGTTGGTAGAAGAGATTATATAAGGACTTCTCTGCCTAATTGTGGGGAATAGAGGAGAGACACTATTGACCTTGAATTTGTTATAACCATAGGTCAAAGAGGTTGACTTGGTCAAATTGACCAAGCCAAGCCCCAAGATCTCTCCCGTTCAATTCAATAGGTCAAACTAAGTTTGCTAAACCCTGACCTAGGCCCTAGGTCAACTGTTGGTGGAATTTTGAAAACAGGTTTTGAAAATAATGTTCTTCTTTGGGAGTTAAAGTTAAATTCTAATTCTAATATCGAATCGTCCCTTTAGAAAGAGTATATCACCTTGAAAGGTGAAAATAAAATTTCATAATGACGTTCAGATTTAGAATTATGAAATTCATCTTTAATATCGTGACCGGAAACTAAAGGGAACTTCGTATGGCCCCAAAGGGTCAAAATGAGGTTCTACTGAATATCCAGCTACAATATTCAGGAAGTGTGGTCGTTAATTTCACATATAAAGCCTTATCAAAGAAAGGTGTATCTACCTAAAGGGAGAAAATACCATTTGATGATAATTCTTTGAATTTTATAATAACGATCATTCTTTGATCTCTCCCAAATGAAGCCAATACAAAATTTGTAAAATCAATTTTTTGAAATTAGGTGAATGTGTGGTTCTAAATCTCCTACGAGCGCAAGACCTCGTAGTTAATTACATCGTAGGGAGACAAAATCCCCTATGAAATGTCTCGATTAAAATAGTGGCAAAATTTTGTCAAATTTTTTAGGAGTGATATCAAAGAAAAGAGATGTGAATTTTGGAAGTTTAAAAGGAAATAGATCAAGGTTGAGCAGTTATTAATAGAATCAAAGGAAGAGAAGTAGGGGACACTTTGAGATTCCAAAACCTTTCGGAAGTGTCCCAACTTTACGTTTTAGATTGGAATGATATTTAATTAGAATTGGACATTTTATTAGAAACTTGGGATTATATTCCCGAAGTTTGGGGTCTTATAATCAAAGATCTGCCCCGAATCCTAAATATAATTTGGATACTGGACCACAGTCGTCCGAACCTAACTAATGCAGTGCAAGGTTTGGACTTACCCCGGCCTGGATTGGGGAGCCAGCTAACCACCTAATTGATTTAAAATACATGAGTCCGGTCTTTTATGAAGGACTAATAGGGACATTTTATTTAAAGGTTTTGGAGAGTTGGGCCCGACATCTAGAGATTTCCCTAATTGGCCCCTTTGACTTATGTTGGGTGCAAAATGTTTAAGACTAATGCAATTAAAATTTTGACTTTTTTAATTTGTTTCTAATGCAATGCATGCTAGTTGACAACTTCAAATCAAGTATGCTTGAAATTTTAAAAATAGACTTAGAAAATAATTTTTTAGAAGACTAAGCTTCCCCAGGTCCGGCACCTCGTCCTCATAGGTCAGACTATTCGGACTCTACCCGCAGGCGGGGAAGGGTCTAAAACAAGGAAAGAATAAGTGTAGAAATATGCATGCGACCCCAGGGATGGTCCCCGGCTAATTCCCTAAATTATTTATCTTTCTATGTTATTTAGACTCACTAAAATTTTAAACTTTTAAGATTACGAGTATAAAAATTTTCACACTCTTACGAATCTCACGTATCCAGACGAAAACAAAAGCGGCACACAAACGCTAAAAAAATAGAAAAAGCAGGCAATCCTAGAGGAAATCATTTCAACACATCAAATATAAATGAATTAATTAATTAATATTCATAGGCAAAGTTTCCTTGCTTATTACAAACCAGAATTTTGCATAAAGTAAAGTGGCTGGGCACCATTGACAACAACCCGGATTGTAAACCTAGTAGTGACGTAAGTAGTTTTTAATGGGATACTTTCTATCTTGAATTCTTCAATCTTGTTCTCCTTCAGGTTCATCTCCTTCAGGCTCCTTCGATTCTTCGTAGTAGACTATCCAAATGGATAAGAGGGCACTTCCTTTGAGGGGAAGGCCACTCTTTTCTCTTTGGATAGGAAAGAAATGATCTAAATTTGGATCTCCAAATAAAAAAGGGCTACTCCCCGAATGGGTGTCCTTTTCTCTTTGGAATCCAAGCTTTGGACCTATTTATCCCAATTCAAAACTTCACTTTCACAACGCTTGACACTTGCACAAATTACATTTATATAAAAAATGAAAAATTCTAGACTCTCCTGCAGGATTATCCTAAGCAATTAATGAATCAAAATATTTATTCTCAAATAGTTATATATGTGCAGAAAAGTAAGTAAACATACTGGCCACTCTCTTTTTATTTGGGGGGTATTAGCAGTTGAAGGACATATGCAAGCATTTACAATAATTAAATTTTTTTATTGATTTATCCCCCCCTTTTCATTGTCCTGCATGAGCGTGGCCACCTAAAGAAAACTGTATGAATATCCAGATTGTACCTAACCTAAGAATAATCTAGTCGTCAAACACATCAACCATCCACAGAGTACAGTAAAAAAAAAGTAAGCAGAAATAGCAAAGTAATTCATCCATAACATGTAGTAAAATCACAAAAACTCCGGCACACAGCAGTAAAGTAAACACCAGCCTAACCTAGATCTAGAGTTGGTTGTCCTATCAAACCATCTAAAGTATGTGTAAAAGGTCGTGTTGCTGGGGCAGATCCTAAGGTGGGTGATTAGTTAAAGTTGTCTGAAATTTGAGTTTGTTAAGGCTTAAAAAAAAGGAGATTTAGGTTAAGGTTTAAATATTAATATATTAAGAATTTTAGTTAAAGATGCTTTAAGGGTTAATTGATTACTAGCTTTATTTTACACCAAGGCTGTGAAGTTTATTTCACCTTCTTTGGGGATAAGATAATAGCCTCGTAGGCCTGGGTTACCTAGTAGTAATTGGGTTGATTAAGTTAATTTAAGTTAGTTGAAATTAAGGAGTGGATTAATATAAAAAAGAATTGGTTACTGATTTTAAAGGATTTGTTGAGAATTTTATTAACCTACTTCGAAAATTCTGGAGTTTTAAACAATTATTGGGTTTTAGGGAAACAACTAGATATGTTAACTAAGGGGTCAAAGTTGGTTTTTAGAATTAGATGGAATCTTAAAGGTTTCAGATTTTTAATAAATACTAGATCTCATTATGAGTTGTTAGATAGGTAGTACATAAAATTTGGAGTTTTTTATGAAAAGTTATGATTTATTAAAGTTTTAACTTGATTTTGACCTAGGGCTGACCAAAATGTTGACTTTTTTACTTTGACCAGATTTTGGGGGTTTGACATTTTTAGAAAATACTAGACTTTAATTAGAGTCATTAGCCATAGAGTTTGATTGATTTGGAATTTTCTACAATTAATAATGAATTTTGGGTATTTATTTGAATTATTTAATTATTTCAATTAAGGGCCCTTTTAATGATTTGAACCCAAATGAGTCCTAAACTTCTTGAAATCAGCTCCAAAGATCAAAATTGATCTAAGGAGAGATTAACAAGTGTCTAAAGAATTTTTGAGATTTTTAATAATTTTTAATTAATTAAAAATTATTAAACATTAATTTTGATTAAAATTAAATTAAAAGGGATTTTAAAGCTAAACTAAGGAGATTCAAATTTTCACTGATTAAGGGATCAATTAGGGTTAGTTAGAAATATTTTAGGGAATTTTATGGATTAATCTTGATTTATTAGAGTTTTATTAGGCTAAAGGGTAATTCTATGAGGGTATATTATGGCTCCTACTTGGTGGGCCAAATGGGCACCAAACATGATGAGATTTGCACCATGGGATCACCTGATCCTAAGGCCTAAACAAATCAAATTTGAGCCTAATTGGAGTTCTCTAAGGTGGCTAACCAAGCCACCTAAGGTGATCTCTAAATCACCTTAAGAAAATCCTAGGGAGCTATCCTAAGATTGGATTGGGGTAAAATCACTGGCTCTAGACTCACTATACTACACATCACCAGCACACACAAAATTAGATCCTAATTCCCACTAGAAAGGTTGCAATTCCATTTTGAATTTAGGGTCAACCCATGACCCTTGAATTCAAAATTAGAAAATAATGCCCTTAAACATCTCGAACAGGGGAGATAAAATTTGGGCATGTCAAGGACATGCCCAAATTTATTCTCCCAAAATTCTAAGTCTTGGGGAATTAATTCTAAGCAATAAATGCAATAATTAAAATAACACTAATACTGAAATTAATCTCAACACGGATGCAATCAGGACCTGGAACCATAGAGCTTTTGTAGGTCTCCCTGAGACCTTTTCAATGAGCCTAAGAACACCTAAATTGGTCAAGTGTACATAGAGATATTAAATTTTGAAGATCACTTGCATTTTCTATGAAATTAATCCACCAATTACCCAGTCAGCCGGCGCTTTACACGCGGCGCATCGTGATTGGCGGGGCAATCATTGGCGCTGACTGGATAACATTCGAATTAACCGTAGCTGTCGACGAAAGATCGGACGGCTGCGATCAACGGCGCCCCGAGACCGCAGGATTTAATCTGCGCCGTCGATCGAAATCATCGGTCTGGATTTTATCTTCAACCTCCCACGCGAACCCGAGACCTTGAAGCTTCTCCGGCATGATCCGGGAAATCTCGCCGATGAACTTCAATGAAATTTCATAGAGAGGATCAGGGGATAAGGAACTTTCAATCCAACGGTGGAGATCCGCTGGGGTGAAAGTTCCCTTAACACTTGACCAGACTACCTAGTTAAGGAGCTCAGGATTGAGATATTACTGTAGAGAAAGTCTCAACGGATGAACCTCTCTATCAGGAAGCTTCAGAAGATGAAGGTGAGCAGATCTCCTTCAGACTTCGAAACTGGAGGATGGCCGGAGGTACGACTTCGAGCGGGACGCCGAGAGCTTTCGCCATAACTTGCTCAAAAGGATCGACAGGATGGCCTGGGAAGCTGGGGTAAGACACTGGAACAAAGAAGGAGCTATGGGAAGTAATTTCGAATCAATAGGATCGAATAGGGGGCTTTAGGATGAGTCTCCCTATTTAGGCACCTCCCGCGAGCTTGGAATGACGGGATTGACCGAGAGAGGCCTCAGATTGATGCTAGGTGGAAGGGGACATCATCCCAGAGAGCTCGTGAGCTTCCAGCCGGCGAACCACAGCCTTTGGAAGGCTTTGGGTCAGGATCAGCTGGGAAGACCACCGGAGCTTGTTCTCTATTGGTTCTGATCGCCACCGGCCAGGGTTTGGGTGGGGTTTACCTGGAAGGGAAGATGGGGATGTGCTAGAGTCGAGGGTTCAATTTAATCAAGGTTGAGAAATGGTCCAAAGGGGGTCTCTCTTTGATCACTTGGGTCAAGCCAAAAGGCTAACCTAAGTGAGCCCAAGGTTTGGGTCTCCAAGAGGAGTTTCTTGGGAGTCCAAGGAGCCACCCTTTGAGTTCAAATGGGATTGAAATGGTTTTGGTCCAAAGGTATGGATGGAAGGAAGAGTGTAAGGGTCATTTGGTCAAACTTGGTTGAGTTGGTCAACCAAGTTGACCTAAGACCAAGAATTAGGTCCATTGAATTCAATTTGATCCCATGGACCTAATAAATGGGGTGTTAAAGTGTGGAGAGATCAATTGGATCAAAATGGTCATTTTGACCCTTAAGAGGCCTTAAGGTCAAAATGGGTTAACTTGGTTAACCAAGTTGAGGGTTGGAATTGAGTCCAAGGGGTTTCAAAGGTCATTTGAAAACATTTGAGGAAGATTTCAAAGATTGATTGTCAAATCAAACTAAATTTAGGCCAAAAGTCCAAAAATCCCCTTGCAGGGCATTTTGGTCATTTGGGCTCTGAGTCAATTTTGGGTCAAATTGAGTATGGAAAGGTGTAGACTATTGTTCAAAAAATCAATATCAAGGTATTATATGTGATCAAAGGGTTTGGATGGGGCTCCAAAGTCAAATTTCACGAGGTGAAAGGGTCCAGTGGCATTGATTGTAAATATTTGAAGGTTTTGTAACCTTTGGAGTTAGATTAAGTTTATGGGGTTAGAGTCCTCCAAATGAGCTCAAATTTGGAGGGTTTACACTAGAGACATGTCACATAAATATTTAATTGACAGACACTGAATCAGATGCCAATTAATTGAGTTTCAAGGTGATGGAAAAATCAACCAGAAAGGGCTTTAGGACCTAAGTCTTTAGCCTAAAATTCTGGGTTTGGATTGAGTTAAGATCTGGACTGGGCCTCAGGGCTAGGAGCTAGAAAAATCCTAGGATCTAGAACTCATGGAGGAATTAAAAGTGACCTCATACAAAAATGAGGTCAACATCAACCTAGTTGACCAGGTCCTGGGTAGACCCAAATTGAACCCAAATCCCTTTTTTTGATTTCAAATCAAATCTAGAGCTTCTCAAACTCGGATCTAACCTCCTTTGGATTCAGAGGGTCAGACCTAACCCTCTAGGCCATGAACCATGCCCTGGGTTAACCTGGTTAACGAGGTCAACCTAGGTTGACCCAATTAATCATAAATGGGTCAATTCAATTTTAAATCAATTTAATCCGATCTTTGGCTCAACCCCTACCTTCTTTGACCTAATTACTAAGTTGACTCAAGTCAAGTTTGACTTGGTCAACCCAAGTCTCATTAGGTCAATTTGACCTTTTTTTAGGACATTTTAAACCCTTTTAAAGCATTTAAACTTTCATATTGATCCTTGGACTAAAATCCCATCCTAATTGAGCTCCTTTCTCTCCTAATCATCCCTAGAATAGATCTAGGCCGTTCATTCAAGGCTTAGACCTATAAATAGGGAAATTAGGGTTTCAAAAGGGTTTTTTTTGCAATCTCTCTTTCTCTAAGCTCTCCCAAGCCGCAATATCTTATTTGGGAGCTCTCCCAACCCTCTTACACCTTTTCCAACTCAAATCCACCGATCAAAGTCCACTGGCTTGGAGATCTCTGGCTAACCGAGATCAAATTTGTTCCAAGGTAATTTCTCATCAATTGAGTGAATTTCAAGGCTTGAGTTTAATAGGAGAATTATTAATGGACCGTCTACAAGCTCAACAGTGCCAAGAATTTGAAGATCCAATATGTAGATCTCTCAAAAACCCTAGACCTAGTTCATAACACTTAGATCTAAATAACTCTTCGTAGATCATGTTTTAGACCATAAAAATGTTCCCCCATGAATGATCTTCATATATAGATGCTACATTTAAAATTTCATCAAGTTTGGTCGAGCTATCTGCAAGAACGAGATGAAAAATAGTTTAGGGTTTTGGGTTAACGTTGTTTCGGGTCATGCAAGATCAGGACCGTTGATCCTTTGATCGGCGAAATAGATCTAGCCATATCACAGGCGCTCTCATGTCATACAACACTCCCGCTATTTGGATCTTGGTCAAATGCCATCTCCACCGCCCATTCAGAATCGCGGGAGATCGAACAGTCGCGGCGGCATGCTGACTCGGTTAAGTTAAAACATCTGGGTCTCGCCACCATACTAATCACGAGGAAATGATTGCGATGTGGTGCAATTATTGCCCATGATTGTCTCCACTGCTCGCAGCTTGATCTGGTCAATTCGGCCCTGCCACGTGTCCTAGCCGCCATTTCATTTAAAAAATAATTCTTAAATATATTTTAAATTCATTTTTTCAAAATAGACTTATTTAAATAATTAATTTTTTTTAAATGTAAAACATATAATATTTATTTTAAAATTTATTCATTATTATTATTATTATTATTATTATTATTATTA
>NW_021457726.1:19663-25671 GCF_001605985.2 Dendrobium catenatum
GCATATAATACCTCATATTTTTTAGAAAAATATATTTGTTCATTTAAAATTATTTTCAATAATCAAAAATTTATTTTTCTAGATTATCTACCTATTTTTTTAATATTCCTATTATTCAACTATTATTTAAATAATAATATGTTAAATATTTTAAAATTCAAAATTATTTTCAAATCATTTTGAATCCTCGCTCGGGTGGCCAGTAGATCTCCTATTTATTTACATTAAATTGTTTTGAATTATATTATTTTTAAAATTTATTTATTTATTTATTTATTATATGTATTTTAATTTATTTTAAAATTACATATATTTTAAATTCTCTAATTTTGGGAGATCCATTTCATATAATTTTAAACATAGATTATGCACATGGATAGCATTCATGGGGGGAGGATTAGTGGATGATTGAGTTTCAAGCATTCACTAATCACATTAATTTGCTTGTTTTTTTTTTCTTTTTTTTTTTCTATCATCTCTTATAGGTGTAGGATGCATGAGTACTTAGTTTAGGTCATCCAAAATCTTAGGATTGGTGTGTTTAATTTCTTTGTTGCATTCCCTATATGTTATCTTAAGGGTTAGTCCAAAACTTCATTCAAACCTATTCAACATAGTGACACCAAAAAGACAACAATTAAGGACCCGTCTAATGAACTTAAAAAAATTCTAAGAGCTAGGATAGATCTCTTATTGATATGAAACTTTTAATACCTAAACTTAGTACATCTTAAACCTCCCAAAATTTTTTAAGAATTTTTAGGAGCTTTTAGACTCCTAAATTAATAAACCCTAATTTACCCATCAATTAGAGCTCTCATAACTTCAAAAAATTCTAATAAATTTATTTCAACTAAAATAACTACCTATAATATCTCAACCTTTTTAGAATTTAACCCTTGATCATAGATAATTAGGGCCCCATAATTGGACTTCAATTTGGACCATAATTTAAATTTGACTAAAATCACCATTTTACCTTAATTAAATAATTAAAAATTATTAAAAATCCCAAATTTACTCCAAACACTTGGAAACATCTTCTTAGGTCGTCTATAACCTTTGGCGGTGATTCGAAGTAGTTTGGAGCTAATTTGGATCAAAACCCCTAAAATCCCCTTAATTAAATAATTTTAATAATTCTTTAATTAACCTAACCTTCAAAAATTCATAACTTTTCCTAAAAAATTCCAAATCCAACAAACTCAAAGCCTAACTACTCCTTGTAAGGTCTAATATTTAATTAAAATATTAATGCCCCTAAACCTAATCTACTTCCCATAGTGACTTTTTGGACCCCCCTTAGCCTAGCGTATAGGAGGACCCCAGGTCATCTAAAATTTACTAATATAATTTAAACTATAAAGACCACTACTCTAAGCATTAAAATGGATCAAAAAATAAATTAACTAAAATAGATCCCAATTCATTAATATTTAAATATTAATCAAAGTTTCCTTTCAAACCTTTAACAAACTTGAACTCTATGTAACTTGAACTAACTACCCAACATAGAACCTATCCAAAGCCACACTAGCCTACTATACACACATAGGTTTGCTAGGGTACCACTAATAGCTCAAGGATTATGGCCGATATTTTTCTTTTCAACTTTCTGTGATGTGATACACTTATGTATGTGACACGTGAGTTGTTTACCTTGATTGATTTCTAATGATGATTATTGTTATATTTATTTTATTATTATACTATCTCTTTATGATGTAGTTTGCATGATAGATTATCTATGGGCTATGGGTGCTTTTACTACTAATCCAGCCTTATGCATGAGGCCAAGCTCATGTAGCACTAAAATAAAGGGGGTAAAATCATTAAAGCTTCAAAACTAAAATATTTTATGCATATGTTTTAGAAACTGCTCAACCCCCTTTAAAATTAAAAGAGTGTGGCCAAGTGTATTTACTTTTCTACATAAATATAAACTGTTTGGATTATGCTATATAAATTTCTTAGGATTCTTTTCTTTATTAGGATAAATATATAGGAGTTTGAGTCTAATTTTTTTTTAAATGTAATCTGATGTAACTATCATCGAGTTATGAAAGTCTTTAAAAGTGCGGAATTTTAAAAACTCTGTACCCAAAGAGAAAACGAAAAGCCCTTTATAGGGAATTTCTTACTCATTTAGGTACCCCTCCGGAGACGATCCATAGAAGAGCCCAGAGGAAGATGATCCATATGAAGACTCAAAGATGATCCATATGAAGATCTAAAGATGAAGACTTGAAGAAAAAATGCTCAGCTTTTAAGACTTACATAATTCAATAGGGTTAGAATTCAGGATGTTATCGATGGAGCTTGACCACCGTTATTTTTTTGCAGACCCTAGGTTTTAATTATATGGCACTTATCATGGACTTTATTTTCTTACTTTACTTTATGGATTTATATTGATGAATTTATTTTGAGTGAACAATAGAAATTACCTACTTTTCTTGGTTTATTTCTTGTATGTGCTTGGCCTATTTTCGCTAAGCTCTCTAGGATAATATTATTTTTCTACTCATAATCAAATTCTAAAATTTTAAGAATTAAATAATATAAAAACCTAACGACCAAGGAAATGGCCAGAATCATCCGGGGTCACTGCATATTATTATAATTATCTCCCTCCTTATAAAATATTTTCCCGCCTATGGGTAGAGTCTAGATAATATGGCCTATGAGGATGAGGTATCGGACTTGGGAAAGCCCAATTTTTTTCTAAAAATTTATTTTCATAAGCCTATTTTTAAATTCTTATGCATATTTGATTTGAGCTTTTTTAACTAGCATGCATTCCATTAAAAACAAATTTAATTAAGATTTAATTACATTAACTCTAGGAGCATTCACCCTATAACTCCAAGGCTAATTAGGAAACTCTCTAGACATCAGCCTTACTTCCAAAATACTCAGCCTACCTACTTATCTATCATAAAGATTGGACATTATGGGTTTTAAGCACCTAGGTGGTTAGCTAGCTTTCCTTTTTAGGCAGGATATAAGCCCATATGAATTATTTAGGATACGGGTATTAGTGTTGGGTAGAATACTAAACTCACCTTAGATTTAGGGTTCAAGGCTACTATATTCGGTGTCTTGTAGTATGCCTAATCGATAAGTTCTTTTTTTTCAGGGACTATAAATCTTATATATCTATGTCACATGGATGACACCACCTCCATCTTTTTCCTCTGTATGCATTGAGTGTTTTATTTTCCTTCATCTAGTTTCTTCTCGGTACCTTAGTCCCACTGAGTGTGAATCTAAGACACGTATATTCACTAAGCCCATTTTGACCCTTTGTTTCTGTTTGAGTAGGATTTCCTAGTCTCCCTTTTATGTCAATCCCATATCTAGGAAGCATATTATTGAATCCTTAATCGAGAGTTTTCTCGGAAAACAGCCTGAGATATAATTAACCATGGGGGCTTGCACCCATGGGATATGAAATTCTATAATAAATAAACCCTACTCGAGCTGATTTATTGGATAGGGGAAACCCCGTGACACTGATCAGGTCATGCATATTATCACCCATTGAGGTGCATTGGTGAGAGCCGCTATCCTCAATATTTGATTGTATATATGATTTAATCTGCCCTCCCATTAGCCGGAGGCCTACGATCCTTTTTATCCATCGGGGTGGTGCGGTCATATACCCTCTGTACTCTAGTCGCTGATAGATCCCTTTCAGAGGTCCACATACACTAAAATATTTAGTGTAATACCTGGAGCAGAGGCCTGTAGGGAGTGGATGTAGGTTAGATTTGACCGAACTACTATAAAATTTAGTGTGTTCATTCATTTTACTTTTTCTGCATTATAATTTTTGCACTTTTATTTGATTTATAATAGTGAATTTATTTACTTCTGCATTCATTGTTGAAATCATCTAATTTTAGTATTTAAAAAAGTATAAAAGAATTTTTAAAATAATATTTTAATTATCAATTCATCCCCTCTTGGTTAGCCTCAGGCTAGTTCTAAGATGTTTAACAACCCACACAAACTTTTAGTAGAAATTTCATTTAGAGATTTCAAGGAGTGATTCATAAAAAGTGAGGTTGGAATTTCAATAAGAACTAAAACAAATTTAAGTAGTTATTCTGGAGTCCAATGGAGGAGTAGGAGGCTTTTTGGGGATTCTTAAATGATTTAGAAATGCCTCAATCTATCCTTTTATTAGGCTTTACATATTAGTTTATATAAAATTTTAAATTAACTTGTTATTTTATTAGAATGTTAGAATTATATTCCCAAAATTTGGGACATATTATTTTGGGTCTTACCTATATCCTAAATTTATTTTGAGCACTAAAACATAGTGACCTGACCTAGCTAATTAGACATAAAAATCTAGACTTATCCCGTCCTGGATTGGATAGCTAGTTAACCACCTAACGCTTCAAAATAATGAGTTTGATCTTTTATAAAAGATGGGTAGGGACATTATTTAAGTTTTTAGGAATTTGGGCTAACGTCAAGAGAATATCCTAATTGGCCCCATAACTTATGTAGGGTAATTATGCTTGAATGCAATTAAATTTTTTTATTGTTTAATTAGTTTTTAATGAAATGCATGCTAATTGACTTTATATGTAAAACTTATATAAATTAGTTTAAAAATAAGGCTTAAAATAGATTTTTTTTCTTAGAAATAGCACAACTTTCATAAAAAAAGTTGAACCTTAATAGGATAGGTGGTTTGCCACAACACACAAGCAAGGAGATGCCTAACAAGGAAGTGAAGATTCAAAATGAATGTACGAGACCTTCAGTGTGCCCTAGCTTACTTCCTAGGTCTGTTTATCTTTCAATGTTAGCTTAAAAAGTTTTATTTAATTATAACTAGAAAAATTTAATCCTTAAATAGCATAACCTCATCTATGCTAAAATAAAAATGGCATATAGAGTAAGAAACCTATGATGATTTATGAAACTCCTAATGCAAAAAAGTAAATACAACAATCAAATCACATAATAAAAATATATCAAGTAAGTATGAAATCAACGTTGCAAATGCTACTTAATTACAATCTAGGGTCTGAAGAAATTAAAAGTGGTTAAGTACCACTGACAACAACCTATATTCTAATCCAAAAAAGGATGCAAGTAATTTTAAAAACGGATATTTTTATTTAAGTCTTCATTTATTTATCTTCCTTCCTTCTATGAGCTCCTTGGTTCATCTGGTCTAAGTATCTTAATGGAAAGAACTCCTCCCTAAATGGGTGTTTCCTTTCTCTTGGGTTTTTAAATCATCCTAATTTGAATCTCAAATGAAACAAACTTTCCCCTAAAGAATGTTTCCCTTATCTTTGGACTTCAAATTGGATGGGTAATATCATCTTTAAAATTAACTTTCATAACTCAATGAATCTCAAATTATATGTAAAAAATTAAAATGATTTTAAAACAATTTATATGGTTATCCTAGGTAGTTATAAAAATCATTAAGATTATCCTAAGCAATTATATAATTAAATTACTCAAATTAGATCACAATCATAATTTGCCATGCTCTTTTGATTTTAAACAGGCTTAGCAATTTTTAGCACCTGTAAAAAATTTGTCTGTTAAATTTTTAATTTGACTCCTTTATTTTAGCCCTACATGAGTATGACTGCCTAAGAATATTCTAGCACTCATCACATCAATTCATGGATATCATGATAAAATTAACCCATCAAAAAATTTCACATCAATCAATTCATTACAACCATCATGAAATGAAATATATGAAAAACATCAGCTCACAAGAAATAGGATACTAAAGAACATCAACCTAGTATAAAATTAAAAGTTGTTATCCTAACAAAACATCTAAAGTGTGTGCATCAGCTGTGTGGTTTGGATTTGTCCTATGTTGGATAATTATTGGAGTTTTTTAGTGTTTTAATTTCTTTGTTGTAAGTCAAGGGAGATTTTAATTTGAATTTAAGTGTTTGTATTTTAATGTTCATTTTAGAATAAATTTAAAGCATTATAAAATTACTAAAACT
>NW_021457727.1:0-284 GCF_001605985.2 Dendrobium catenatum
AAGCAATTGTGATTCTGATATGATATGATCTGCAATTTTGATTTCTGATTTCTGTATGATTCTGACTCTATTGATTTATTCTGTTCTGATTGGTATTTTGATGTGATCTGATCTGTTCCGTTCTGATCTGTCTGATTTGATATCTGTACGATTATGTTCCAATTTCTGATTGAATTTTGTCTGATGAGTTTGGTTTTGGATTCTGAGAATTTTTATTGGAGGTTTGTTGCTTTGCTGAGCTGTTGAACTCACTCTTGTCTTCTGGTGGTTTTCAGGTTCTGGGA
>NW_021457728.1:0-206 GCF_001605985.2 Dendrobium catenatum
TTAAGGATTCAAAAGAAGGAAGGCCTCTTACTCTTCTCTCTTTTTCTAGTGACGCATTTTGCATATACTTTGACTTGGTGCACTTCGTGCATTTCTTGATTTTTGGCGCATTCGCGCGTCTTTTGATTTCTAGCACATTTGTGCATCTTTTGATTTCAATTGAATTCGAGAAGAGGCTCCACTTTCTTCAAATACCTTAAATTGAT
>NW_021457729.1:0-451 GCF_001605985.2 Dendrobium catenatum
CCTTTAGTAACCGATTCTTCCTTTCCTTCGAATTAGATGTACTAGTGGTGGATAATTCCCTTCGTGGTACAATCTTAAATCAATTTAGTTTTCTTTTGTTTTAGGTTTGGATTCTTTCTTTCCGTAGAATTTGATGAGCTAGGGTTGGATAACGCGCTTCGTAGCACCATCCTAGTTTAATCCATTTTTTTACTTTAGGTTAGGCTTTTCCTTTCCTCAGGATTAAATGTGCCAGTGGGGGATAATGCCTTAGTGGTACCATCCTAATTTTAATTCAAATATCTTTTCTTTTAGGATAGTATTCTTCATTTCCTTAGGATAGACGTGCTAGTGTTGGACAATGCCCTTAATGACACCATCGAAATTAAATCTTATATTCTTTTCTGATTTAGGTTAGAATTCTTCCTTTTGAATGATTAGACATGCTAGTCGTGTACAATGCCATTCGTAA
>NW_021457730.1:0-361 GCF_001605985.2 Dendrobium catenatum
TAATTTAGGACTTGTTTAGAACGGCAACAATATTTTGCAAATATGGTTTTAAAGTTATTATGGGGTGAGTAACATTTAACAAAAATACTGTGAGTATTATAAATATATTCTTTTAAAAATTTTGAAACGTTGATTTCTTAAAGCTATCACACATTAGTAATCCTAGTTATAAAAAATAGCTTATCAGTCCTGCCATTAAATTGTTTTAACTACAATTTGAAGAAATAAACCGTGAAAAAACTATTCCAAACATGTCCTAAGAGGTGTTATGTTAATGCAATAAGACTAAGGCTTCGTTTGAGACGACTTTCTTTCTGCTTTGTGAAGCAGCTTTCTAGTACAAAAATTTTAATTTTTGTAC
>NW_021457731.1:0-290 GCF_001605985.2 Dendrobium catenatum
GCATAGCTTTCTTACTGCTTCTAAAAGTAGTTTTCTAGTATAAAAATTAAAATTTTTGTACTGAAAAATTATTTTAAGAAGCAGTAAAAAAGCCATCCCAAATGAGCCTTAAGTGTAGTATCTATTCTGATCGGTTTTGTTTTTTTTGCTTTACCCTTTTTGCATCAAGCATCCTAACTATGGAAATTAGAGTTTGAACTCACTTCCATAAAAAAAATAATTTTATTTGGCATTGTTATTAATTTTCTATGGAGAATTGGAGATTGTGCCAAAATTATTTTAATAAGACC
>NW_021457732.1:0-292 GCF_001605985.2 Dendrobium catenatum
TAGTTTCCTACGTGATTTTTTCCAGCGGCGAAAAAACCGCCGTAAAGATGCCGGTAGTCAAAAAACCGCCGGTTAATATAGGATAACCACCAGAAAAAACCGCCGGATTTCGGCGTTTTTCCTGTAGTGGGGCGCAATGGCGCTGTCCGTTTGTTGATCGGATGTCGTTCGAGCACCTTCGAGGCCTTCTTTCCTCGATATGCACATCTTTACATACATTGGGATTTGCGCTACCAATCTAGATACTCCAAATAGGATAAGCAAAATACAATTTTCATAGGTTGGCAACATT
>NW_021457733.1:0-288 GCF_001605985.2 Dendrobium catenatum
ATAAATTCATCTCTTTTTTTCTTTTGAAATTTGGAATAAATTCATCTGGCCTAGCTGTTACTTCCACATCCGCTATAACAAATCTCCTGTTTGAGCTCTTCAGTATCAGTGATTCCTGATAGCTTTCCATTATCCTGTTCACTAATTAGTTCTGGAATTATAGTCAAATTAGCTTCAGAAATGGAATGAGCATTCATACAAAAAACAACAACAGAATCCTTTATTGCATCGTGATTAGACAAATAAACACCATCTTTATCTTGAGATTATGTAGTCCCTCCTGCTTAT
>NW_021457734.1:0-720 GCF_001605985.2 Dendrobium catenatum
GATTGTAATGTATAAATAAATAATTAAATTTTGTGTGGATCTAAATCTATAATAAATTTAATGATTTATAAATTTATTAAAATTAAAATTTATCCAAAACATTCACATTATTTTTTTATTTCTCTTAATCATGCAGGCATGCATTTAATTAATAGCAATAATGGAGGGGTTTATGCATAATAATACAATAAGATTGGATCAAATGACCTCCAATAGACAAGATTAATTGGTCCCCTAACACTAACATGCTCCTTGTCTGTATCCGCACGTAACTAATTTTAATTTATGTACTAATAATAGAGAGGGATTTATAAATAATTTATCTAAACCCATCTGCCCTTGTGATGTACATTTGTCCTTGCCCGTACAATCATTTTTCTAATTTTTTTTATAATATTGGTGGGATTTAACAATTAATTATATATTCAAATGGATTTCATGATCACAAATAATTTATTTTAGTTGATCAATAATCGATTAAAATTGATTAATTTTTATTCAAATTGAATTCATATCAAAATTAATGCGTTGTATCTAATTTAAATGAGCTATGTCAAATTTAAGCTTCATTTGAAATAATGTTCTTGCTATTTTCTACAAGAATTTTCTAATATAAAAATTTTGAGTTCAAAAAATTATTATACTAGAAAACTATTTTAGAAAATAGTAATAAAGTTATCTCAAATAAAATCTTAATTAAATATACATTACATTAATTCA
>NW_021457735.1:0-241 GCF_001605985.2 Dendrobium catenatum
AATAAGGTCTAGATTGGCTCCATTTCACAATAATATGCATCACTTCATCTCTTTTGATTTGGTATTGATAGTCTTAGATTTGGCGACCTATATGCGTTCTTTTATCTCTTAATTGTGATATCAGTGACAGGAACATCCTTGTTCTAAATTTCTCTTTAATGGTAGTATAGGAGTGGGAACTCTCTTCTTTTCCTTTATTCCAAGTGCACAATTTCATTTTTTATCTAATTGAGGCAGACCT
>NW_021457736.1:0-497 GCF_001605985.2 Dendrobium catenatum
ATATATAGTAATATTTCTATTTAAATTGCAGTGCAGTGGAGAGAAAGCGAGAATGCTGCTTTTTAGCGATAACTTTTGTTTTGAAAGATTTTGATTTCAACCGTTTAATTCTCCACACAATTAATTTTATTGTATTTTTTTTTATTTACTAAACTTTTATCACATCGTTTTTTATATGATATCGTATTGATTATTATGGAGATTTTAACTATAACATTTCTTCTTCCTTATATATTTCCATATTACCAACAATGCAAATCCTTGATAATATATACTATAGAACAAATACTTAAAACTTTGGCTATTATTTTTCTTAGGGATGCTTTATTGTCTTCTAACAACTCTCTTTGAAAAAAATTATACAATGTCTTTCTTATAGTAACCACACTATAGCAAATTTGATTGTAAAAATTTATTTCTACTTTCCCAGCGAGTGTTTTTCATGTTTTTAGAGCGGCACTAACTGCTCAATTTTAATCATATCATGTACATCTATG
>NW_021457737.1:0-205 GCF_001605985.2 Dendrobium catenatum
GTGTTTGGCATCCGCACAGAATAATTCTTCCTATATGGTAGAAATTATTATATGCGGAGAGGGGATATAGAGTAGTCCGATTTGTTTATATGAACAGTAAAAGTGCTCATCATTATGCTTTTACTGTTCATGAAGACAAAATCAAACAATTCTTTATATTCCATCTCTGCAAATAATAATCTCTCCTAATTTTGACGGCCGTAAA
>NW_021457738.1:0-413 GCF_001605985.2 Dendrobium catenatum
CACAAAATACCACAATCCATACCCACGATTTTGGAAGGAGTAGACCCTCTCCACTTTTGCCATCTCCTTGGGATCCCCACCCGTCAGCCACCCTAATCCCGCCGGCCGGCCGGCCACCTTGCCGCGGCTCCTCCCCACCTTCCTCTCTCTCCACCACCTCCCCACATCTCCCTCTCCAACCCCTCATTGAAATTTGAATTTCAAATTTCAATTTCTTTCCAAATTTGGAAATTCTATTTATGGAAAGTTTTTAAATAAATCCAAAGTTAAAATTAAATTGGTTTGAATTTTATTTCAGATTTTCCTAGTCATCTTTTATTTTTGGAAACCTTTCCCCATGTCTCCCTAACTCCCTCTCTCTCTAGTAATGCCGCCGGCCCCCTCCTAGGTGGAATTCCCATTAATTAGGTAAT
>NW_021457739.1:0-1445 GCF_001605985.2 Dendrobium catenatum
TGATGTAATTTTTCTCCAGACCACCAATATCTTCCTCCCTTCTGACCAAAATTTATTATGATGATGTCTGGCCATTAAAATTTGTTGAGTTTTTCAACATTGATATTATTGCAACATTTTTGCTCATTATGATGTTAGTTCAACTTACATAATGGACTTTGACTTCCTTAGCTCTTGTAATTAATTTGCTTGTAGTCGAGCTTTTAAAGTAGTTTGTCATTGTCGTGTTGTATTTAGGTATTCCAAAGTTCTTAAGTATGCGGGTTGTATCTATTGAATGGCAGCTTGCATCGACTTGTATTTGATCTGTTAAGACCTGTGAGATATGATTAATGGCGTACAGACCAATGCGTCGATGGATTATCCAAACAATAAAGTAAGTGATAACAAAGATCATGGATAGATTATTGGGTATTCGAATGTCTTAATAATATTAAATTTGGCGATCTTAATCTCGTTAGATTTGACTCATCGATCTGCTCGATTCGACTATAAGCATGCCATGCTTGAAAATTATTTGGTCATCCAATTTATGATTTAAACTATTCAAAGGAGCTTCTGGTATTCGATTTGGACCCATTTGGGCTCAGATTGAGTCAAATTTGGTGTCGTTGGATTCGTCTTTTTGAGACGTTCAGTTTGACTATAAGTTTGCTAAGATAGGAGTTCATATGGATCTGAATTTAATTTTAAAAGTTTTCAACTTAATTTTTCCTCGAGATTTGTTCCCGATCAAGATAATTTTTTGATAATATATCAGTTTCACCCCAATTTTCTGACGTCAAAGTTCCAGAAGTCCGAAAATACGAATCACATTCGGATGTCGCCGCTAGAGTGCTCTTCGTCGTGGGCCTGCCCGGCTGACTAGCGCCCACGCCATCCTGCTAGCACGCTTACATACGCTTAGCCACGGTTTTATAATGTTTTCATTGTTCAACTTTTAGTATATCGTTTTATGCTTTATTTTGAAAATTTTGACTATATAAAGTTAATTTTTTATCAATTGATTTTCTTTATGTTGATTTCTGTGTGTATTAAACAAACAAGGCATTTCTAGTTTCGCAATAGTTCTATTAATATTCCTTTGAAATTATAATTGAAATGAAAATATTTAGCAAGTAGACTTTTATATGTAATGTGTCTTATTGTTGACATTTCTAATAACTCATACATCATCATAATCACGCATTAAAATCATCATACCCTACTCAAGCATTCAAATTTGCATTATTCATGGCAAGACATAGTTAGAAGTTCTATTCTGTGAAATGTGATAAGTGCACTATTTGAAATGACGCAAAGCCCCATGTATTTTGTTCTGGCCCCATCTACCTTGTGTAGATGTAGGAAGGATTCTGACCCTACTTACTTGAAATGGGTAGGGGTGTCGATATTTGACACGACACGAAAACCCGACCCGGACCCGACCCGAAAAATCAGGGTTG
>NW_021457740.1:0-1971 GCF_001605985.2 Dendrobium catenatum
TTTAACTTTGTCTTTAAGATAGCTATAGACATGAAATATAAAAAATTTAAATTATTGAAGTATTATTTTTTTTTCAAAATTATATAATGATTTTCTTAAAATTTTCTCCGCTAAAAATTTTAATTATGAAAATTTTTTGTCGTTATAATTTTTTTTTTTAGAACATCAATAAAATTTATAGTTGTTTCGTCCTGGAATATTCGCAGCGGTAGAGAAATATGAAGTTTAACATCTTAGCATTGCACAAAGATCCTGCACGCAATCAAATGAGAGAGAGGGTGTAGCGTTCATAAAAGACACTAGAGTTTTACGTGGAAACCTCTGAAAAGGGGGGAATACCATAGGGCATTGCCAAGTTTGAATGAATCCACTAGTATTTGTAGTCAATTACAAATAAGGCCCTTCCTTAGGAGAAGGCCTTGGCTTGATGGTACAAATGTACAGCATATAGAGCGCATTACAAGGTGGGAGTTACAATATAGACATGTTTGTTTGGTCAGCACAACCATAGTCGATATGATAGAGGTCAGAAAAACTGTTGTCTGGTGATGGAGGTCGGAAGGACCATAGTAGGTGATAGAGGTCGGAAGGACAGTAATCGACAAGAGACAGAGGTCCGAAATACCGTAGTTGGCAGGAGACCGGGGTTAGAAAGATCGTTGTATGGTGATGGAGGATGGAATGATTATAGTCGGCAGGAGAGCGTAGTAGAAGGGCGGTACTCCAGGAGAACTCTCGGCGTCAAGTGGTGGCCCGGTAGAAGTCTGAGTCTTAGGTTTATGACCAGGTAGAATTTCAGGCCTCAGATGGCGGTCCGGCAGAAGTCTGGGATTTAGGTGGTGGTTCGGCAGAACTCTGGGCATCATAGTGTCCTGGTGGAGCTCAGGGCCTCAAGTGGTGGTCCGGCGAAGCAACGACATCAAGCGGTGATCCGGCGAAGGTGAGGGCCTCAAGTGGTGGTCCGGCAGAGCAACGACGTTAGGCGGTGGTTCGGTGGAGGTGAGGGATTCAAGTGGTGGTCCGATGAAGCAACTACGTCAGGCGATGGTCCAACGGAGGTGAGGGCCTCAAGTGGTGGTCAGGCGGAGCAACGACTTCATGCGGTGGTTCGGCGGAGGTGAGGGCTTCAACTGGTGGTCCGGCAAAGCAACGACGTCAGGCGATGGTTCGGCGGAGGTGAGGGCCTCAAGTGGTGGTTCGACGAGGGTGATGACCTCAAGTGGTGGCCCGGCGAAGATGGGGACCTCAGGTGGTGGTCCGACGGAGCAACGACGACGGGCGGTGGTACGGAGGAACAACGACATCAGGCGGTGGTCCGGCGGAGGTAAGGGACTTAAGTGGTGGTCCGGTGAGGGTGAGGGCCTCAACTAGTGGTCCGGCGGAGCAACGACGTCAGGCGGTGGTCCGGTGGAACTCAGACGATGGTCGAGGAGGAGCTTCTTCCTTCTGTTCCTTCTCTTCTTGCTTCGGCCCGTTCTTCTCTCCTTGCTTGGATCCTCTTCTTTCAAGAGAAAGGAGGGGTCTATTTATAGATTTATGGAGTGGCATGACTCGTAAATAAGTGAGAGATCAAGGGTAAATGGGGAGTGGTTGGATGGACGGCCGATGTTGAATCCCTTGATCATGGACCGTTTGATAGGCATTTGAATGTCTTAATGATGTTGGAATTCAGTGATCTCATTCTTGTTGGATTCGTCTCATCGAGCCGCTCGATTCGACTATAAGCACATCATGTTTGAAAACCGTTTGGTAATCCAAATTGTGGTTCGAACCCTCTAACAGTGCTTTGGACCCTTGATTTGGACCCATTTTGGGCTCGGATTGAGTCAATTTGGGTGTCGTTGGATTCGTATTTCCGAGACATTCAGTTCGACTATAAGTTTACTGAAATTGGAGTTCGGATGGTCCTAATTTTGATTTCGGAAGTTTCTAATTTGATTTTGCTTCGAGATTCGTGCCCGATCCAAATAA
>NW_021457741.1:0-325 GCF_001605985.2 Dendrobium catenatum
TTTCTTTCAAATCAAATAATAAAATAGTTTTTAAATTAAAATTTTTATGAATCAAGTTAACCTTTCTTAAATATTATATGTTAATAATTTAAATATTTAAATTTATGACTCAATATTATAAAAATGTCAAGGTTTATAAAAAAATGTTATCAAGTATTGTGAATCTATTACATTAAATAACAAAAAGATAAATTAAAAAATAATTTCTAGAGTTAAAACCAATTTAAGTTATAAAAAAACAACCTAATTTGTATTGAGTTATAATAGATCTCAGAAAAACATAAACAAAATGCTATAGAACTACAATTAGCTCAACTATGTCATA
>NW_021457742.1:0-864 GCF_001605985.2 Dendrobium catenatum
TAAAAAAAGGGAAACCTATTAGGAGGGAGGACCTAATGTAAGGGGGACCAGAGTAGTCCAAACTAATAAAGCCTTTGAGGATTCAAGGAAGGGACTACTTCACAACCTTAGTTAACCCATGAAAATTAAAAGTATACTTAGCTAAGCAATCTACCATAGCACTTCTTTCACATAAAATATGCATATTAGGATAGGAAATTCGAGATAGACACTATTTTATATCTCTAATCATATAAAAATTAGAGGGATTTAAAAATTAGTCTTAGATTTTAAAATTTTAAAACCATTGAGCTTCATAGCAAGTTAATTAAAGTTTTAAAAGAACATTTCAATCAAAACAAATTTAACTTGCAGTAAATAAAATGTGAAAATTTAAATAACACCAAGATTTATAGTGGTTCGGTCAAACAGGACCTACATCCACTCCCTGAAAACCCCCTCTTCAGGTATTGCACTATTACCAAAAGTGTCTCTCCTTTTACCCCCACAGCAAGGCAGAGAAGCCTTTACAAAACCTCTCTTCCACCAATCCCCGATGTGGCAGAGAACCATCATATTTTCACACTCTCTATGTGTCGGTAGAGAACCGTTGTCTGTTCACACTCCCCAAGTGTCGGTAGAGAATCGTCATACTTTCACACTCTCCAAGTATCGACAAAGAATAGTCATCCTTTCACACTCTCTAAGTGTCGACAGAGAGCCGTCGTTTGTTCACACTTTTCAAGTGTCGACAGAGAACCGTCATCCTTTCATACTCTCCAAGTATCGGTAGAGAACCATCGTTTATTCACACTCTCCAAGTGCTGATAGAGAATTGGATCTTCTTTAAAGATATTCTCACGAGTGGTATAGAAAGACAAGAAA
>NW_021457743.1:0-638 GCF_001605985.2 Dendrobium catenatum
AATAATTTTCATTTCAACCAAAAACTAACTTCTTACAGTACATGATGCCTCATATAAGGAGGCTCAAAATAATAAAAATGGAAAGACATAAACGCCCTTAGGGCTACATAAGCGGAACAATACCCTCAGGGGCAAACTAGGAAAACTAAAGAAAGTACACATGACATAAGCTGTAAATAAATCAGAAGTAGAGACTCTGGATCGTAGCCGTAGATCTGCGCCGCCGGCGATAGTACACGTGTCGGAATCTGATGTCCCCATCAGGAAGGCTTTGGACACCATTTTTAATCAATGAAGTTTTGGGTTAGTTTGAGCTACTTGTTCAGTTAGACTATAACTCTAAATTTTTATGTTTAGGTTGACTAAGATCTAACTCCAAATTTAATAAATTTTGACTCAATTTAACATGACTTAATTTTCTCGATTTTGAGCCTAGTCATTTTGTTGGCTATTATATATAATAATAATCAATCAATTTAAGATGAATTTAAATTATAATTAGTTATGTAATTAATTAAACAAAAAATTAAAATTTCTTAAAATTTGATTAATTAATTAAATTAAAATGCTAGCAAAAGAGAAAACAAACAATGTTTATACTAATTGTTAAATCTCAACCCTACGATCCCAAAAATATC
>NW_021457744.1:0-352 GCF_001605985.2 Dendrobium catenatum
ACCCAAAAAAACTAGATCCATATTCCAACGATAGGCACATGAACATGTGAAGAGAAGAGAACTTCATGAGAAAGCAAGCCCACCTCACCGAATCGCCTCCGGGCGGAGAGCGCGTAGTGGAGGCCGCGGGCGAGGTAGCGATCATACAGGGCACGACACTCAGGATCCGAGAGTGTCTCGTAGGCTTCTTGTACCAGAATGAAGCGCTGAGTGTACTCCTCCGTGCGATCCGGCGGGGAGACGTCGGGATGGTACTTCCTCGCCAGCTGCTTGTAAGCGCGTTTGATATCATCGTGGCTGCCGCTCACCGGAATCCCTAATAACTCGTAGAAGCTCTCCGTCGTCGCCGACA
>NW_021457745.1:0-273 GCF_001605985.2 Dendrobium catenatum
AGAGCCTCTCCCTAGGTCATCTGAAGCTCACTTCCGATAAGATCATGTTGAAAGGCTTCAATGACCAAGGCCAACGAGCTCTAGGGTCCATTACCCTACCTCTAAAATTTGGAAATTTTCTAACTGAGGCAAAGTTTCATGTGATTGAGGCTGACACTTCATACAAGGCTCTCTTAGGAAGGCCTTGGATCCATGAGTATGGAATGGTGCCCTCTACCTTGCACCAATGTATGACGTTTCTGAGGAATGATGTTGAGTATACCATTCCTGGAG
>NW_021457746.1:0-222 GCF_001605985.2 Dendrobium catenatum
GGATAGGTCTTACATCCTTGGTGGATTCTCTCGACCTATTCCACACAGGTTAACGTCATCGAGCAAGGCTCTTACATATAACCTCGGATAGGTCTTACATCCTTAGTGGATTTTCTCGACCTCTTCCATACAGGTTAACGTCATCGAGTGAAGCTATGACAAACAACCTACCTCATCCTTGATGAATTTTCTCATCATTTTTCATACAAGTTAACGTCATCA
>NW_021457747.1:0-893 GCF_001605985.2 Dendrobium catenatum
GAGACCTCCTAAGTATTTAATTTAAAAATATCAGAAATTCCCAAATATATGATCCCTACTATATAAATTAAGGAGCATATTTTCTCTTTGGTACCCTTTTAACATACAATTTACAACACGCCCCTTATTTTATCCAAACCATCAGCACATTTAAATATTTAAGTTTACCTTTTAAAATAGAATTGAATAAATATGGTTGTAAAAATGCAATGTTTTATAGAAAAAAATTTTCAAATAATGCAATTATAGGGGACTAAATTGCATAGTGCCTCTTTTAACAAAAGTTGTTATGAGTATGGTATAGGAGCTATTTGGTTAGCTTAAAAGGAATGCACTAATGCAATGTAAAAATAATACAGTATAAAACAAATACTTTTGAAGTGATTTGAACGAGTATAAAGTAAATTCAGATGAATATATATTTTTTAATTTGGTTTGAAGTAAAAATAAATATATTGTAAAGTTTAAACATGATAGTCAATAACAATGGTGGTGGCCGACGATCGTCAGTGGTGGCAGGAGGGGTGGTGGCTGTGGCTGCCGGCAGGTACAGTGGTCAGCAACGAGTGGTGGTGGCTGGCAGTAGTGGTCAGCGACGATCAAGTGAGTTTGCTTGCTGCGTAAAATATTTTCGCTCAAAATTGGATGAGTTTAGTTTACCTCAAAAATGAACTATAATGATTTACAATATATTTATTTTAGTTTGAATTCATTTTCATCCAATCAAACATCAAAATTATTAAAACTATTGCATTATAGGGGACTAAGGCTTCGTTTGAGACGGTTTTCATATTGCTTGTTAAAGCAGCTTTTTAATATAAAAATTAATTTTTTGTATTAAATTTTTTTTTAAGAAGCAATAAAAAAGCCGTCCCAAAGAAAGCCTAAATTGC
>NW_021457748.1:0-308 GCF_001605985.2 Dendrobium catenatum
CGATGCGGGTGCGGGTCAACCTGACCCGACACGAATGACCCGGGGTTGACCCAAAATTGCTAGTTTTTTGGGTCAAAAATAGGGTCAATCTTCAATTTTCAGGTAAAAAACGGGTCAATCTTGAGTTTCTGGGTCAAATATGAGTTTCGTATCAATTTCGGGTTAATTTTGGGTCAATTTCGGGTTGTAAGGTCAACCTGGCCCGATTTTTAAAACGGGTTGATTTGTTAAATCCGACCCCGACCTGTTTCGGATTCGGATTGACCCTAACCCGAATTTTTCCGATTCGGATTCCATTCATATTTCGA
>NW_021457749.1:0-210 GCF_001605985.2 Dendrobium catenatum
CATAAATGATGAATTGGAAGAAGTTTACGATGATATGTCTCTTTTTTGTGAGAAGTTAGAATTAATGTATTAACCTATAATCATTATGATGTGATGTTTGATTGTAAAACAAAATGAAAGAAATGACCGGAGGAAAAAGAATATTTTTACTATGTATGTCATGGATGCAATCGATCAAGTTAGAAGCTAAAGTAGAGATTCATGCTTTTA
>NW_021457750.1:0-280 GCF_001605985.2 Dendrobium catenatum
AATAATCGTTCGTCTGGACGAACATTATTTCGTACAAATGATCAAATTTGTCCAAAATGTAACGGCTTTTCGTAATCAACATAACTTAAGATGCGTGCCTTCGTACAGACCTTTGACTTGACCGATCGTACATACGAATAAAAGTTCATACAGACGATCAAAATTACTTCATTTTAAATGTCTTTTTAAAACCGTCCCCTACACTGAAACGACATATGTTCGTCTGGACGAACCAAAATTTCGTACATACGAAATCCATATTAAAAACTGTCTTATCCAC
>NW_021457751.1:0-214 GCF_001605985.2 Dendrobium catenatum
AATTGGAAAATTAATAGGCTTAAATAAGCATTAAAAACATAATTAAAATGCATCTCAAAATTATTAAATTTGATTTGAGATAAATAAAATATATACATGATGAATCATTCAAAATTTATATTATAATAATATCAAGTATATATATATATATTGAAAGCTTAGCATTTTCTCTTAAAAAAAAAAATATCAACAGCATATAATATGATGAAATTTT
>NW_021457752.1:0-351 GCF_001605985.2 Dendrobium catenatum
AAAATTACTCTTGAAAAATATACAAATGTACAAAAATAAAAAAAAATGAGCAATGGTTCGCAAGTTGAAAAAGAGGCACAAAATAAGCCCACAAATGAAAAGATGCACAAAAATGTGCTACAAAGTTGAAAAGATGCGCAAAGCGCCACATGTGGTATTTACTTCTTTCCATAATTTTTTAATCTCTTAATTCAAATTGATCTTTGGTACATTTATATTCCATAATGAAATTTGAAATATATAAATTTTATATTCATCCTTTTTGTAATGATTTTCTCTATTTTAGTGTCTAAATTGACTCATATTTTTGATATATTCTTTTTATTATCAGTGTTATATCTCTTCTTAAAT
>NW_021457753.1:0-233 GCF_001605985.2 Dendrobium catenatum
GTCTTCAGATTTTAAAGCACAAAAGAAGCTATTTAAACATTTGGCATTTAGTTGAGCTAAGTCATGTTCTTCTATAGTCCAATCTGTAAAAGGTGTTCTACCCTAACTCCATCAACTAATCTAGTTGGTTTTGTATAACCTTCCTGGACTAGGATCCACATACGATAATCAAGTGACTGTAAGAACGTAGACATGTGTGTTTTCCAAAAATCAAAAGGTATATTGTCAAACAG
>NW_021457754.1:0-315 GCF_001605985.2 Dendrobium catenatum
ATCAAAAAGAGAGCAGGCACAAATAAAAAAATAAAACAAAAGACTAAAAACGTTTTTTGATCTAGTGAAAAAACAAATATTCTTAAAATAAGAAAGTTACCTCTTAGTTTTAATCAAAAACTTAGTAGAATTGGATTGACAACGCATAATCCAGAAAAAGTAAGAAATTCATAAATTGTTAATCCAAGCTCAAGTTCTTTTAAAGGCTAACAAAACTTTTTAATTCAATATCCAAATCAAAAAATAAACGGAAAAAGAAACATTAATTTTTCAAAAACCCTTTCATAAAATATATCTAATAGAAGATCAATGCAC
>NW_021457755.1:0-264 GCF_001605985.2 Dendrobium catenatum
AAAATGACCTCAAACACCCCGATGTTGGCCGTGTTGAATGTTTATCTTAATCCGGGTTCACAAATACTTTCAAATGCCTCTCAAATGTCTAAACGCCAACAAAATTCAAATTCCAAAATCCCAAGAGTTTGAATATGTTTAAAATTAAAATCAACCATCCAACCACTTAAAGCAAAATCCATCCTCCCTCCGCAATAGTTTGCTGAGGTGGACGAATTGAAAACTACCTCAACTCACATAGAGCTAATGCATAGTCAAAAATAT
>NW_021457756.1:0-271 GCF_001605985.2 Dendrobium catenatum
TTCCGAACGAGCTGGTTCGACTTTTAGAATTAAGATTTAACCTCAATTCTAAAATTCTCAAAGAAAACTAATATTTTTCAAAACATGTTTTCAAAATTCCACAAACACTTACCCTAAGGATATGCCTAATCAATATACAAGTGATAAATCATGAATCCAAGGTAAGTTGGCAAGGTTTCAGCATGATGGAATTTTCTTTAAAAATAGTATATGGACAAATGTGTTTTGGGTTTGATTCTATTACTAGAGTTTGGAATTTTGAATTATCAAT
>NW_021457757.1:0-377 GCF_001605985.2 Dendrobium catenatum
TTACCTTTTTGCCCCTAATAAATTATTAAAAAACTATTAAAAATCTCAAATTTTTTCCAAACACTTGGGAACACCTTCTTAGGTCATTGATGACCTTTGGGGGTGATTCCAATTAGTTTAGAGCTGATTTGGATAAAAACCATAAAATCCCACCTGAATTAGACAATTTAGATAATTCAATAAATACCCAAACTTTAGAAATTCATAACTAATTGTAGAAAATTCTAAATTAGGCAGACTCAATTAAATTCAACTCCAATTAGGGTCTAGTATCTATTAAAAATATTAGGATTCCATAAATCAACTTAAATTAAAAAGTCAACTTTCCGGTCAACCCCTGCCTATAATCTTGGTCCCGAAACTTCTTAAATTTATAA
>NW_021457758.1:0-487 GCF_001605985.2 Dendrobium catenatum
TCAAACTCAAATCATAATTTGAACAATTTGGACATTATATTGCACTTTCAAGGACTACAGGGGACTCGAATGAAGGGAAGAGGCTCATCTTAAGCCTGAATTGAACTCTAACTCGGACTTGGACTTGAATTCGGACTTGAACTTGGACAAAATGTAAAATGACATAAAATTTAAGTGATTAATTTGAACTTGAATTTAACTTAAATAATTTGGACTTGATTTTGACAATTAAATTGACTAAGTGCAAAGAACTTTGACATTGAGCTTGAACAAGCAAAGGTAAACTTGAATGTGGACCGTAGTTTATAAAGACTTGAACTTTTATCTTTCCAAAATGATTCATGAAATATTCTAATCTAATGAACTACAATGATTGGTGGTGAATAATGTTCCAAATCTCACACATACAAACTCTTGGTGAGGTTGGGGAAAATCCCTACCTCTCATTAACCATCAATTACAAATAAATAAGAATGATGTACAAGAT
>NW_021457759.1:0-310 GCF_001605985.2 Dendrobium catenatum
ATTTTTACAATATTTATTTTAATTTTAGAAAATGAATTATTTTAAATATTTCTAATTTTCATTTTCTAGAATATTTAAAATTTCATTGGAAATCCGTCGAAAGTTCCACCGGAAAAGCCGGCAGAAAATCGACCAAAAATACCTCAAAAAATTCATAAAAAATCCACCGAAAATTTGTCTGAAAATCTGCCGGGATTTCTAACGGATTTATTTCCTTCAGAAATTCCGCCGGAAATCAGCTTTTTTCTGTAGTGCAAGATACCTTCATTTGAATATCTGATACAGAGATATTGATTACTAATCATTGATA
>NW_021457760.1:0-300 GCF_001605985.2 Dendrobium catenatum
GTGATGACCACTAAACTAATAAAAAATATTTAAATAAAAAGTTAAATTTCTTTTTAAAATTTATCGAAGCTCATCAACTAACTATTGAAATTTTCAAAATCAACCTAACAATTATTACGTCCTCCGACCGGACGTAGAGGAACGTCCGATCGGAGGCAAATTCCCGCAAAAAAATGAGAAATACCGAGTAAATACCGAGCAATACCAAACAATAACGAGGAATACCATCATGTGAAGACTCAATACTGAGTTATACCGAGCTATACCGAGCAAATACCGAGTTATACAAAAGTTTTACCG
>NW_021457761.1:0-510 GCF_001605985.2 Dendrobium catenatum
TATTTGATTTGGTTCACGACCCCGATGGGAGGTCTCCATTGTTGTATAGGAAGCGACTACACTTCATAATTTGTTTGATAATAAAATTTTGTATCAATAATTTTTCAAAATACTCTGATACATATTTTCAAACTACTGAAGCTTTGTCCAAAAATAGGAGGGCAATTAATATGCCACCAAAAAATTAACTTGTTTGGGCATAAATATCGATACAAATATGAATAAAATTTTTTCAAAATTAAATTTGGGATCATCCAAACTCCGATTTCAACAAACTTATAGTCAAATTAAACATCTAAAGGACACAAACCCAATGATGCCAAATTCATTACAATTTAAGGACCAAATGATATTCGAATATGACATACTTATAGTGAAATCAAGAGGCTCGGTGAGACGATGAGCTCAAAATTACTCAATTTTGATATCATTAAGGCACCTAAATGCTTGATAAACTCTTTATCATCAAGAGAATAATATCAGCTGTGGGTCTCCGAAAGGATTCCGCTC
>NW_021457762.1:0-300 GCF_001605985.2 Dendrobium catenatum
TACTTATGCTAATAATCTTATATATTATATATCATATGTATTTGATTGCATAAAGAGTTTTGTTGGCTGCCCCAATAGAATGACAGGATTAGAAAGAATTTTGAGAAGCGTGGGTCTACTTGGATGCGCGACATGTTCACAGATATTAGAAAGTCTGGGAAGCGACCATTGTGGATTGGAGAGGTTATATGGGCTAAGTTGAATGCAGCTTGGGGCAGCGAAGAGTACAGTAGGAAGAGTGATCAGAATCGACAGAACAGAGTTTCTGATGTTGGTGGGTTGGGAAGTTCACTTCATACA
>NW_021457763.1:0-318 GCF_001605985.2 Dendrobium catenatum
ATGATTTTTTTTAATAAGAAGCCACGGTGGATCCTACTTGTTCATCCAAAAATAATAATACATGGACTTTAAAGGGATCTCAAGCTCGTTACTGCTCAATAGAGCTACAAGAAAAAATCCAAGAGAAAAACTAAGAGCTTGATGTCCCTACTAGAGAAAAGTACAAAACACCCTAAGGGTGAAGCTAAACACTTAAAAAAGATAATTAAACCAAACAAAAGAATATGATGCATATTCTCAACATGGTAGCAGCAATGACATTTGGAAAGCAAAAAAAAAAAACTCTTTTAATTAAATTATCCTCAGTAGGGATGAGCT
>NW_021457764.1:0-581 GCF_001605985.2 Dendrobium catenatum
TGTTGATCTATTTGGTTGTTCTATTCTCTCAAACCTCAATACTTGTCGTGTTCCCTGGGGGGTGGGATTTACCCTCTGCATCAATTTGGGTGTCTTGTGTTGCATACCCAAGCGCCCTGGAGCTGTGTACCAGAGCGCCCTGGAGCTGTGTACCAGAGCGCCCTGTCAATGTGTTCCAAGCTAAGCGCCTTAGTGCTGAACGATAGAGAGCAGAGCGTCGCAGTGATATTGATATGACATCGCAATGTTGCGTGTCGATTTGGGAGGTTTTCTTTCTCATTTTTATCTGAAAGGTTGAATCTCTTGGGTTTATTTTACTTACCTTTCTTTTTTATTTTGTGAGTGTAGACTTTAAAAACTATGCATACAAGAAGAGAAGCAAGGAGAGAGTGAGAGAAAAGAGAACTATACTTCTCTCAATTTTTATAGTGGATTTCTTGGTGTGGTGTGGCTCCAAGGTTTTTCCCCTATTTTGAGTTTGTTCACATTAAATTTTGGCGTCCTTTACTTTTCTTCTTCTTTACTTTCGTGTTTGTTTCATCATTGTGGTTTTTACGCCTCATCTCCCCAACATCTATATC
>NW_021457765.1:0-1019 GCF_001605985.2 Dendrobium catenatum
GGATTCGCGCACTCGTGCCATTTTTCTTGAGCCAACACGAAGAATAAAGATCGGAGAATGTCGGTCCGATCTAGAGAATCCTCTACGAACCCATGATCAACATCCGGGTCGGCCATGCATGATTGTCTAAGAGAGAAAGTAGAGAGTGAGAGGGGGAAGGGATCGGGTTTGTTTGGCCAAGCAAAGGGGAAGAAGGGAAAATTGTTAAATCTGAAAATAATTTTAGATCTAGTGAGTAATTAGAGAGTAATTTCATTGAAATTTGAATTTGAAACGAGTGGGAATTAGGAAGGAAAGTGAGGATGAGATTGAATTAATTAGATCCTTAATTTATGGGACCTAATTAATTAAAGAGAGGAGGGGGAAGGTGCCGGCCAAGGAGAGAAGAGAGAGAGGGGTTAGGCATTAAGGAGGTGGGCCCAAGCAATTAAGGGGATTGCATACTTAAATCTGAAATTAATTTTTGATTTAAGTTAATATGGGGGGTTTTTCTAAATTAAAGGAGGATAATTTAAGAAGAGTTTTGAAATTCAAATATTTGGAATTTGAGTTTAGTTATCATCCTAAATTAGTGGGGCTAAATTAAGAAAGCATTTATGGTGGATTCAAATTCAAAAGTTTGGAGGAAATAATGTGGCCGGCGGCTATTGTAGGGGAGAAGGATGTGGCTGGCGGCTTTAGGTGGTGGAGCAAGGGGTCGGCGGGTGGAGGCTTCACGCCAGCGGCCAAGGGCTTGTGTTAGGTAACTTAGATCCACGAATTGAGCACTTTCCTAATATGGATTATGTCAATTTAGGAAAGAATTCAGATTTTGAGTTTGAGTTCCCTCCTAATCTTCATGCTCCACATTTGGAAAGAGGGGAAGGCCGGCGGTTAGGGTTTGGGGTTTGGGTGGTGTTTGGCTAAGGAGGAAGGGGTGCGGGTTAAGTGGAAGGGATCTTGTTGAGGTTGACTGGCAGCTTGGGGACTTGAAGTGGCTGCGGGCGGGTGTTTGGGGAAGAAGAGGTGGCTGGATGTAG
>NW_021457766.1:0-230 GCF_001605985.2 Dendrobium catenatum
GTCAACCCGTTTTGCTAAACGGGTCGGGTCCGGGTTCGGATTTCAGACCCGTTTGAAAAACAGGTCGAGTTCGGGTTGAACCGACAACCCACGTGTCAACCCGAATTGACCCGTTTCGCAAACACGCTGCTTAGGTCGCTCGTCAGGTCGTGTTTGCGTCAGATGGTGAAGTCGCTTCTGCGTCAGGTCTCGTTGTCCGCGCCTTAGGTCGCGTCGTCCGCGTGAGCCCG
>NW_021457767.1:0-301 GCF_001605985.2 Dendrobium catenatum
AAGTTAATTCCCAAACTTTATTTCTTACAAATTAATTTAACTCTTCTTGCATGGCCAATATCCAAAATTCATGAGAAAGTACTTGATCAACATTAGTGGGTTCTATAGTTGAAATAATGGCTGAATGATTGACTTCCTTGTTTAATCCACGCTTAGTTCTAACACCCTCACTAGGTTCACATATAATCAATTCCCTTGGGTGATTTTTAGAAAATCTCAAATCTCTATGCAAAGGGTTTTCTATTTCCAAATTCTCTTCCACAATTTCTTCCAAATTTATTCTATCAATTTTTTGGGAGTT
>NW_021457768.1:0-331 GCF_001605985.2 Dendrobium catenatum
AAGTTCTTATATATCTCTCAAGTTATTTGAGATCTTATCTTTGCACTGATCATATGATTTTTAGTTTTGATTTGTGGGTAGTTCTTCCCTATATTAGAGAGAGTTCTCCTATTCTCTAATATCTAGAAGATATACTCACAACTAAGAACTTCTTTTAAGAGTTTACAAAAGAGAATTGAGCTTGCAAAAGATAAAAAAAAAGTTGAAAAGACGTCAAAATTGAAATAAAAAGTATATACACAAATGTGTATCAAAAATCAAAAGATGCTCAAAGAGCCAATAAAAGATTCAAGATGCATAAAATGAGCCCACTAAAAGGCAAGCTATCCTA
>NW_021457769.1:0-218 GCF_001605985.2 Dendrobium catenatum
ATGCAAATTATTAATGA
This sequence comes from Dendrobium catenatum, assembly GCF_001605985.2. Classification (NCBI taxonomy): domain Eukaryota; kingdom Viridiplantae; phylum Streptophyta; class Magnoliopsida; order Asparagales; family Orchidaceae; genus Dendrobium; species Dendrobium catenatum. The sequence goes on from NW_021457769.1 coordinate 18, forward strand.
AGGATTTAAAGAATTATCATCAACATGATACGCCCTGGCCCCACCTTGGGGGGCCTACGGGAGCTACTGTTCATTATACAAGGAGGAATCAAGGGGGCTTGATCTAGGAAAGGTTCTTAATCAAGGGGAGTTGTTTAAGAAGGTTCTTAATTGGGGGTATATTTAAAAAGTTCCTAATTAATGAAAAAATTATTTATGAAT
>NW_021457770.1:0-290 GCF_001605985.2 Dendrobium catenatum
TAATTATTTTTAAAGTTTACTATTTTTGGTCACATCATCCGAGATGATCCATAAATTTGCTCGAACGATCAATTAAAAATAAAAACCCTAATTAGGGCATCCTAGTTAAGGCAGCCGCCATTATGCGTATCATCCTAGCGATATTCATATCTGTTGGGATGATAAGCTAAAATAAAAAATAATTAGCCGCCAGATTTATTTTTATAGCTTTTATTTTTGGACATTATTCTGGATGATGCAGTATAATTATGTCTAAATTAATTAGATAATTAAGGAAAGCAATTAAGGTT
>NW_021457771.1:0-287 GCF_001605985.2 Dendrobium catenatum
GTGACAACTCATGGGCACATGAGGAAGCACGTATTGGGCGTTGTAGTTTGCTAGAGCGCAGTGCTCAATGCAAATGAGCGACGGTAAATGTTTGAGGACTACATGATGCAAGAACTAGGGCATCACAGCTAGAACCTTAGCATGCAGCAAGAAGCCCTAGTAGTGTAATGTGAAATAAAGAAATTGGGGTCCAACACAATGCATGAAGCCCAAGCCGCACGTGATAACTCATGGGTTCACGAGTAAACATGTAATTGTGTTCTACAGCTTGTAATGGCGCAGTGCTC
>NW_021457772.1:0-261 GCF_001605985.2 Dendrobium catenatum
CCATTTAGAGAATACAAAATAAAAGTATAATTATTAAACAACCCTTCCTAAATTAATTTCTCTCTTAAACCGCCCCTTCCTATTTAAAAATTTTCATTAGATCATTGGCCTACATGGGGGCCAGCAGCTTCCTTGTCAGCCTGAAATAGAAGGGCCAGCCCTGTTTTAGGGCCGACTGGACTGGTCCACCTTGGACCGGTCTAACATATTTCAATGATATTTAAATCTTAATTTTAGTAGATGTCAGCATTACTTTTTAAT
>NW_021457773.1:0-358 GCF_001605985.2 Dendrobium catenatum
ATGCTAACTTATCAGGTTATAGTACAAAAGGGAAGTTATCATGACCTATTTGTCAGGAGAGTATATGTTCTGAGTGGTTACATTTCAGTCGTAAAAGATGTTATATGGGACATCGGAGGTTCTTAGATCACGATCATCCTGATAGAAAAGATAGTCGATCTTTCAATGGTTGTGAAGAACATGGGACAATACCAATACCAATTAATGGATTCAAAATTGTTGATATGCTAAGAAGCATAAATGTGAAGTTTGGAAAGAAATCACCTCCTAATCCTAATTTGCCTTATAATTGGAAGAAGTTTAGTATATTTTTCAAGTTGTCATATTGGGAAAGAAATCTTTTACGTCATAACTTAGA
>NW_021457774.1:0-217 GCF_001605985.2 Dendrobium catenatum
AACATTAACAAATCTTTTAGGTTATAGGGAAAGTTATTATCCTCACTCATCCTTAGAATGAGATTTAGGGTTGCAAGACACTGTTAATATTTGTATAAAAATCATGAATCTTAATGATCAAATGAGTCATGCAAGGGATTATTTACAATTATTTTTAAGAAATTTCTTTAAATAAAGTTTAATTTTTTTTAAGGGGACATGATTGGATAATCAAATT
>NW_021457775.1:0-267 GCF_001605985.2 Dendrobium catenatum
TAACTCAAAGAGATAGGTGGAAATAGTGGAGATACAAATCGATCGAGTTGGGTATAATAGTTGGAGTTGCATGAGATGCTAGGGAAGGTGGAGGACTGGGTTGGGTCATAAATGGGTCTTTTTGGTCATAGTAGTTAATGCAAGGGATAAAATAAGTCAAAGTGAGATTATTATTAGTGTTGAACCTAAATGAGAAAGACTTCGTATGGGTCCCTAGGCCTATGTCGATTATATAGTTCCAGTACCAAGAGAACAACCAATGTTTAC
>NW_021457776.1:0-1850 GCF_001605985.2 Dendrobium catenatum
AATGCTTAAACTTGCTGCTTCAATAATTTCTTGAAATGTGTTTTGTTTTAGTGTGTTTTATTTTTGCTTTGTTGTTGTTTTAGATTGTTTTGTTTTCTTTTTGCTTTTATATTTGGTTTTCTATATGTTAAATCTTTTCAAGATTTTAAATTTTAGAGTTTTAAAGATATTGTTTAGCTTTTCTAAATTGGTTAAAAGGAGAAACACCGTTAATGATTTCCCTCCTTCTGACCTCGTTTTGTGGTATGATTTTTTTCTCTAAACAAAAGTCTAACTCATTTTAACCAATGATTTTTAAAATTAAGATCTTTTTTCTTGCTACAATAATTTATCTTATGCATAATAACCAAAGTTCTTATATATCTTTCAAGTTAATTAAATTCTTGCCTTTGCATTTATCACATGATTTTGATCTTTGTTTTGTGGATTGTTCTTCCCTATGTTAGAGAGAGAGCTCCTATTCTCTAATATTTGGAGGATATACTTACAACTAAGTTTTTTTAAGGGTTTATTAAAGAGTTTTTAGCTTGCAAGAATTAAAAAGGAAAGAGGTCAATGATGCCAAATTGAAAAGAACACTATATACACAATAAGTGTATCAAAGAATCAAAAGATGCTCAAAGATTCAATCAAAGTGACAAGAGGCATAAAATGAGCCCACTAAATGCAAGCTATCCTCTCTTTTCAAAACTTTTAAAACTTAGAAAACTCATTGGGTGTTTGAGGCTTTCAAAGACTTGATTTCAATTTCCATGATTGAGACAATTTACTTTGGTTTATTAATTATGAGATATTTTATTTATAAACAAGTTTTGATTGGATCTTCTTTTTGACCAATTAGGTTTATTCTGAGTTAAACATTTTTGTTTTCAAAAGAAAATTTGTACCATAAGGAACGTCTGATCTAGGGTTAACAGAATCGGATATTTTACCTTTATCTGATTAGGATTGGCTAAACTCCTTGATCTTGTGGAACTCTAAAATTTAATTATTTGAGAACTTCTCATATGAAGCCTTGATAAAACAAAAAAAATTAAAAAAATTAAAATTCAAAAATATTTGTTTTTAATTTTATTTTCGTTGTTTTTAGCTTTCTATTACTATGTTTTTGTTTGCTTTTATTTTGTTTTATTTTTGAGGGCCTTGATCATCATCATCTTTTCCTTGGTTTTAAATTCTAGTCACATCGTCCTGGCCGATACTCTTATCGTCCTGGACGATAGGGTAAATTCTCTTCAAAATCCATCTGCTGACCTTTTCTGTGCTTGTTGTAAATCATCGTCCTGGCCGATACTATATCGTCCTGGACGATCTGATCGAACTCTGGTGCAATCATGATGATAGTCCTGGCCGATAGAATATTTCATCGTGCCGATGCATTTTATGTGCATCGTTCTGACCGATATACTGGATCGTCCTGGACGATCCATGTGTCAGCACGTTTAAATCCTTAAAATCGGCCCCGGATGATCCATTATTGGACAATCGGCCTGGCCGATCCACTGTTCGTCCCGGACGATACATGTGACATAGATTTAAATGTTTTAACTTCGGCCGGTACAATCAATTATTGTGCATCATCTTGGACGATACACCTAATCGGCCTGGACGATCTGCTTTTTCAACGGTCGTCCAGATTGCCTCCTCGGGACAATCGCCTATGTCTAACCATCCTGTCCGATCTCTGATCGGCCCGGCCGATCGGACCGCCTTTTTGACCAATCGGCCTGTACGTAATTATTGAGCCATATCAGCCTGGACGATTTTGCGATTGGCCTGGACGATATGGCCGTTTCTTTAAATTCTGGCCGATCCAGCCATTTTTTCCATCTCATACCTTCTCCTCTTGT
>NW_021457777.1:0-274 GCF_001605985.2 Dendrobium catenatum
TATTATTGCATAAGAGATGTAATTTGTAGTTTTTGGAATACAAATTAAGAGGGTCATCTACCTATATAGGTTAGGCAAATGAGATAGGCTAGATTTAGAATCCTAAGCCTAAGAAAAGAATTCTTTCATTGATCTTAGTCTCAGAATGAAAGAAAGGGAGAGCTTAGATTTTTGGCTCTAAGCTACAAGATTTTCATATAATGATAGGTTGGAATTTTAGAGAATTTCAAATCATTATGTATGAAGGGAAACATTCATTCGATAACTTTGTGTT
>NW_021457778.1:0-443 GCF_001605985.2 Dendrobium catenatum
TGTTGTGGGACCTATTGATTTGTAACTTGGAAGATTTTCTGCTATTCCCTAAAATATTTCTATTTTTGGTAATATCGACCGGGATGATATTTATATCGTTATGGACGATATGTCTAAAATTAGAAACCTTAATTAGGGCATCCTCATTACGGCAGCCGTCATAAACACATCGGCCTGGACGATATTCTTAATTTAGAAAGACTCAGCCACCATAATCAGTTTAGGTATTCTTTATTTTAGGAAATCGTCCAGGACGGTATTTATATCGTCTAGGACGATCTAACTCAATCATACCTAAATTGATCTGGTAGTATTTTGAAATCATTAATGGCTGATTGATACGATTATATCATCCAGGACGATCTTATGATCGGCCAAGACGATAGCCAGGACGATTGACTTCGGCCAACACCAAATTAGAGCGATGATCAGGACGATTAAAA
>NW_021457779.1:0-389 GCF_001605985.2 Dendrobium catenatum
TTATTGATAAAAGAGATTTTTCCAAAACATGCATTTCGATTTGATATAATTAAATAAATCACATCAAATTTCCTTCTTAACATGTATATTTATTAAGCCAACGGGAAGAGACCATTTGATGAAACACGATCCTCCAATGAAATACATTTTGATTAGCGGGTCATATTGAAGAATAACCAGGGATGCAAATCATCTCCACATTAAACATATAAACTTCGCAACCATATATTTTAAATTTGACTTAAAATCAATCTCATAGTAACAAAAACTTAACTCAAATATTTGCATACAATTGAGAGAGAGAAATATTAAGTGCAAATTTATTTTTCCTAAGAAATCACAGTTTATTAGTGAGACAAAATACATGGTATGCAAGATACAATCTCACA
>NW_021457780.1:0-274 GCF_001605985.2 Dendrobium catenatum
TAGAATTGATGTATTTGCTTACTTATTTTTCTGCACTCAGTGTTGTGACTAATTGAGCATTTTAAATTTCAAATATTAACTACTTGTGATTAATTATAACTGCTTGAGATTGATTACAACTGCTTGGGATTATATATAACTACTGATTATTAGGATAACCCTGTATGATCGAGTCTAGATTTTTTTTCTTTTAAAATATAATTTTATTGTAATATAGTTGTAATTATTTAAAGTGATTTGAGTTTGGGATATTAATATCCAACTTGAATTTCAA
>NW_021457781.1:0-280 GCF_001605985.2 Dendrobium catenatum
TCCCCCCCCCCCCCCCCCCCCCCCCTTCATTACTGTTACAATAAACATTCATCATAGCTACTGAATTTGATTTAATATACTTAACTGATTGTTGACCTAATTTTTTGTACAAGTGCCCTCGAGGATCCTCGAGGGATTTAATTAAACCTCATCAAGCCCAATTCAAGCTTGAGTTAGCTCGAATTAAGTTGAATTAGGATCGAATAGTTTTAATTAAACTTGATTAGCATCCACAAATCCCATCAAGAGTTATCTGAGTTGAGTCTAGAATTGTTTGAGT
>NW_021457782.1:0-1827 GCF_001605985.2 Dendrobium catenatum
GTATGTTGATTAAAATCAGATCTCCATCCATCACCATGCCTCTGCAAAACATTCTCCTGACTACTGCAACCAAATTTCTAATATCCATCATTCAATCAAGATAAGGAGTAAATGTCTTAAGTTTGATCAATTCTCCAATATATTATATTCTCACTATTTTTAGGTTGAGGGATGAATCGACCTTTATTATATGTTCAAGCACTAGTGGAATCATTTCTACTGGGCAAGACCCTATAGTTTTTTTCCTTTTCAAGATTTTCAATATAAAAGTCTAATGTTTCTCTAACATTTTAATTATCTATTTGTATGCTAAATTTTCACACATCTCTAAAATGTAGAACCATTTCACTCTACCGCCACGAATCTCTTAGCCGGCAACAATAATTATTTATTATCTTTCGTTATAAATGATCCAATTCAAACTCATAAAATTCATCTCAAATTAAAAATGACTTGATATCAACTCAACTTATTTACACCCCTAATCTTCCATTATATCACACCTACAAGGAGCAAAATTTAACTCTATTTTTTGAAAGCGGTAGTTGCAGCTATGTGCGACTAAAGCGACGAAAAATTAGTACAGGCGGATGCCGAATGCTTTCGGGCGTTAATCAAAAGCCGCCACGTAATCCAATACATAATGCATTGCATGACATGACAGCTCCTAATTTGCTTCCGAACATATTAGATATCCGCACGTAATAATCTCTAAAACGACAAACAAACTTTCAGACTCCATCCAACAGTGCATTTAAACTGATTGACCGAAGTCATCTACGTTGATTGATCAAGATATTTTCTCGAGCAGCTAAATTAATCGGTCATGGTCACAATCAACAGAGAGATTATTAGGTACGGAGTGCAGACGGGGAGAACCGTCCGCACACTAGTATAAAATCTAACTAGGTATCATTCAGTACCGCTGAATACCACTAAGTACTGCTTGGTATCCTATATATGTGCAAAAGATGCTCTCTCAATCTGCACTCCGTACTTAATAATTTTTTTCCAATCAACAAGATGAACTACGCGAATCATTAGTTATATCTGCACGCACCAAACGGCATTGATTAGATCGTACCTACTCTGAGAAGAACAAATAAATGAACGGCCATTTTCTGAATAAGCTATAGCCACTTGGAAAGTTAGTGCTCAGCCGAAGAAATTATTGCGTATGTAAAATACTTCCAACTTTGAATTTATTTTATATATCTGTGTATCTATTATACTGTATATAGACTATGCACTAATTCTGTACTGAATAAGTGAATAGTATATGACAAGTAGGCACGTGCCGGACCTGTTATCTCACGTGTAAACTTAAAAATAAATTTCAAAGTATTTGAACTTATTTTTATAAAACAGAAGAATAGATACATATAAAATAAAATATGTTTGCACAGTGTTTTTTATGTACCAAATAATATTATTTTCGGTTGGACAGCCGATCATAATCCGTAATGGTACTCAAAGAAAAATGTCAATAGTTTGACGGTGGAAAACAATCAATGATAATATTAAATGATGAAAAAATTATAATATTGATGTAAAATTATGAGCAATCAGTGATAACATTAAATATGAATAAAAATTAGAAACATAACAATGCAAAGGAGAAAATAAACAATTTAATATTTAAATCATCAAATTGGTTAAGATGACATAACTGTTAAAAAAAAGAAGAAAGAAATTTATTCAACGCTCACAAGTTTTTGCAAGAAGAAAATATGGAGGCGGTGACATCGTAATGACGATACAATCGAAACAGTGACTATGCAGGAAATTATATAGTCTCGTAGATCAATGGATTTTGAAAGCAATCGG
>NW_021457783.1:0-232 GCF_001605985.2 Dendrobium catenatum
CCTTCACGTATGATAGATGGAGTTAAAATTAATATTCCTTTTACTTAATGGAGTAGAATAGAACTAGTCAATGCACAACTAAATGCTAAATGCTTGAATTATTTTTTCTGTGCATTAAATTCTAACGATTGCATGAGAATCTCTACATGTACTACTGGGAAATAAATTTGGGATAGATTATGCATTTCGTATGATGGTACTAGTGAAGTCAAACAGTCTAAATTGAATATTC
>NW_021457784.1:0-304 GCF_001605985.2 Dendrobium catenatum
ATGTGCTTGTGTGTTGGATCTTTGTACAATGTTAAGATGTTAAATTAAATATTTCTCTACCGCAGTCATTATTTTTTTATATATTTATTTTCCATTTAACAAAGAAAGGAAAGTAATTGTAGAGGAAAAATAGTATAGGAATAGAGTAGAAAAAATAGTAAAGTAATAAAGGAAAAAAGTTGGATGAGTTAAGAGCTCATATGAGTGATGGAGCTATCTAAAATATTTAATTGTAATTTTTAATTAAATATTTTTAAATTTAAATTAATTTATTAAATTATAAATATTATTTTATTATTATTAT
>NW_021457785.1:0-1353 GCF_001605985.2 Dendrobium catenatum
TACAAACATTGTACACATTATGTTTAAGTTTATATACACTATATACAAGCATAATATATAGTGTACAAGCATTATACACACTATATATAAATTCGTATATATTATATATAAGATTTTATACACTGTGTATAAGTATTGAACACACTATATAGTTTATATCCACTATGTACAAACATTATATACACTGTATAAGTTTGTACACATTTTACACAAATTTTTATACAATGTGTATAAGCATTATACATAATATATATAACTTTGTATGTATTACAAATATATTTATACACACTATATGTAAGGTTGTACACACTGTGTACAAGAATTGTACACACTGTGTACAAGAATTGTACACATTATGTACAAGTTTATACCATCTATATACAAGCATTTTATACATAATGTACAAATTTATACACATTGTATATAAGTTTGTGCATATTGTATACAAGTTTATACACATTGTGTATAAGTTTGTATATAATATGTACAAGTATTGTATGTACTGTGTATATGTTTGTATGCATTAATTATAAGTATTATACACACTGTATACAAGCATTATACACATTAAGTATAAGACTGTATAAACTATGTATAAGTTTGTACATACTATATACAAATATTATACACGATTTTTACAAGCACTGAACATACTATATACAAGTATTATATACACTATTTATGAGTTTACACATACTGTGTAAGAGCATTATATAAACTTTGTACAAAAATTTTACACACTGTGTATAAGTTTATACACTGTATATAAGTTTGTAAATACTCTATATAAGTTTATAAATACTGTGTATAAGCATACACACTTTGTACAAATTTATACACGTTGTATAAGTATTTGTAAATTCAATGTATAAATTTATATATATTAGATACAAGCATTAAACACATTGCGTACAAGTTTATACACATTATGTGTAAGTTTATACATACTATGTTCAAGCATTATATATAATATGTATAAATTTATATACATTATACACAAGTTTATACACACTATGCATAATTTTATACAAACTATGCACAAGTTTGTACATACTGTGTACAGGCATTGTACACACTATGTATAAGTTTATACACATTGTGTACGAATTTATATATACTGTGTAGACATATTATACATACTGTATACATGTATTATATACACTGAGTATAAGTTTGTACACATTATGTATAAGTTTATATATATTGTGTATAATTTTTACACATTGTATAAAAGTATTATACACACTGTGTAAATATTTGTACACACTATATGAAAATATTGTACACATTATATAAAAATATTGAATGTTGTGTACTTTTTTTTTTTTAGTTAAAACCCGCAAAGGGGCCTAC
>NW_021457786.1:0-293 GCF_001605985.2 Dendrobium catenatum
TTGAAATAAAACCATATGGATGAATAAAATATAATTTATTATTCATTAAAAATAAGAAATAATGCCAAGAGAATTACACCAATTAGATAAAATTTGTGAATATATTTCTGATCAATAATACGACTATTTGTTTAAATAGTAAGCTCGATTATGACTTGAACTCAATAAGAAAATCGAAAAATAATTTTGAACATAATTTTAAAACTCAGTTCATGTTTCATGAACCAAATAAGAAAATAAATGAATAGCTTCAACAAGATACAACAACAACAACATCAAGCCTTTATCCCACT
>NW_021457787.1:0-455 GCF_001605985.2 Dendrobium catenatum
ATTTGTTTCTTCTCAGAAGTAAAATCCATGAACTCAATGTTACTTTAAGGAGGTTGTCCACATGGTGGAACCAGAGAGCTAAGACAAAATGGCATAAAGAGGGAGATATCAATTCTAAGCTATTTCACAATTATGCTTCGGCAAGGAGGAATGGAAATTGTATAAGACAAGTCAAGGATGCCAACAATAATTTGATTTAAGAGGATGATCAAATAGAGAAAGTTTTTTTACAATTTTTTGAGGATAAATGGAAGGTCAGAGATTGCACTATGTCGGGATGGCCTACTATAACAGAAAACCAAATGCTAAAGGAAGAGGAAGTTAATATGCTGGCTGCAGAATTTTCTCTGGATGAGCTGAGGAGTTCGGTTTTTCAGCAAGGAAACAACAAGTCCCCAGGTATGGATGGAGTGACTTCTTCATTTTACAAATGTTATTGGACTATTGTGTATGAA
>NW_021457788.1:0-350 GCF_001605985.2 Dendrobium catenatum
CGCTCTTGTAGCGTGGTGGGGAGTCACTGCTGTTCTGGTACGTCACTGTTATTCTGCTGTACAGGTACTGCTGAAGGCCCCATACACGCTCTTGTAGCGTGGTGGGATGAAATCTTGTATGTCCGCGATGTCTAAGGACACCTACCATACACGCTCTAGTAGCGTGGTGGGAAGGCCCAGCTCCCCTATTTTCCTCTAAACGGGGGATATGCCGGGGTGCTGCCGAAATTTTCACTGAAATGTACAAAGGCTTGAGCAATTTGAAGACCTTCTTTGGCAATAACATAGAAGACCCGTACTTGAACAAAAATACACAGAACTTGAATTGAATGATCAGATGACTTGTACGA
>NW_021457789.1:0-294 GCF_001605985.2 Dendrobium catenatum
CCGAGTCGCGAAACAAGCGACTTGTTTCGCCTGGGCGGAGGCCGCGCGAGCCGTTAGCGTTGCGGGAGCGTACTAGAAAGGTTTTTTGGGGAGATTAAGAGGAGAATTTGAATGTAGGGACTGTTTAGGAATTTCCTTTTGATTGGTATGCATTAAATAGTTTGTTTTCCTAGGGTTTGAGCATCTTGAATTGGTATGAAATTTGAGATCTCTTAGATTTAGGTTTTCTTTGGGCTCTAGCGGCGTCTAGAAATTTGGGAGAGATAGATCCTCCTCTCGAATTGAGGATCAATT
>NW_021457790.1:0-267 GCF_001605985.2 Dendrobium catenatum
ATCTTCAAGTTCTTGCAATTTTATGCTTGTTCTCGTGCTGTTTTTATTTTACTTCCAAGATGCATCAAATTGGTAGAGATAATCTACCTCTTAAAGAGTAGATCACTTATATTTTTCATTATTGTTGAAGTATTATTAAAAAATCAGTCCTTATCATCAAGTTCTTATTGTTTTCTACTTGTTCTCTTATTTTTTTTTTTTTTACTTCCAAGATGCATGAAATTGGTATTAGAGCGAGTTTTTTTTAGACTATGACAGCAAAGAAGG
>NW_021457791.1:0-287 GCF_001605985.2 Dendrobium catenatum
TAGAATCAAGAAAGAGCTCTCAGTCTGTCAATCTTTACTATGTCTGGACCTGGTAAGTTTTGCCGTGTTGAGTCAAATTAAGCCACAGGCTCCACTCCTAGTGGTGCCCTTCCGTCAATTCCTTTAAGGTTGAACATTGGGACGCTGAACACGCTGAGCTGCTTGCGGCTGCTACAATCAAGGACTTCGTTGAAGACTGGATGTTTGATTGTGAAGGAATTATTATTGAGGGGGATTGCTCCCAAGCCATCTCGTGGCTGCAAGGTGTGTGCAGCCATCTCCATCCT
>NW_021457792.1:0-321 GCF_001605985.2 Dendrobium catenatum
TACATTCAATAAAATAATGTTATATTATCTTAATTAAAATATTTAATTAAAATTTATAAATATTAATATATGCGTGTATTATGCATATTGTATGCATTTTTTGTGCGTGTGTTATGTGTATTCTTAAAAAACATTTATAAAATTATTTTTTTCCTTAAAACAAAAATGAAATGCAAACACTAAACTTTAAACGCAAATACCAAACACAAACCCTTTTAAACAATACGTTATGCGTAGTCTATGCCTATGATCTGCTTACGGTATGCGTAAGTTATGCGTACTATATGCTTACGATATGCGTGATTTATGCGTATGATCATT
>NW_021457793.1:0-232 GCF_001605985.2 Dendrobium catenatum
TTGATAACTCAAATTCATTCTGTTTGAAAATAATAATTGATGACTCATGGCTATGGCATAGGAGACTATGCCTTGCTAGTATGAAAACTCTTAGAAACATCACTCAGAAAAACCTAGTTAGAGGTGTACCTAAGTTAGACTTTACCAAGGATCACTTATTTGATGCTTGCCAACTAGGAAAATAAGTCAAATCATACTTTCACTCAATTAGAGATGTGATCACCTCTAGGCC
>NW_021457794.1:0-221 GCF_001605985.2 Dendrobium catenatum
ATGATCAAGTAGCTTTTATTAAAGGCCGCTCTTTATCTGAACATGTTCTTTTGGCTCAAGAAATCTTTAATAAATTTTGGTATTCTAAAGCTAAAAGTGGTCTATTGGCAATCAAAATTGATATGGAACAAGCTTATGATAGTATGGGATGGCAAGCTTTAAGACAAGCTCTTATTCACTATAGTTTCCCTATCAAATTCAGAGAATTGTTAATGCAATGT
>NW_021457795.1:0-226 GCF_001605985.2 Dendrobium catenatum
CTTTTCAAACTTAAATACAAAACGCATTTCACTTTTCACCTTTCAAATCTACAAAAATCACTTCTTAAACTATACACCTATTTTCACTATTTAACATACAAACATTTCATTTTCCACTTAAACATACACTTTAATAAACTTCTTCAGTACATACTCATTTCCATACATTTATCTTCACTTATTCACATGCATACTTTAACTTTTCAAAACATTCATACTTTTCAAA
>NW_021457796.1:0-324 GCF_001605985.2 Dendrobium catenatum
GACTTAGGTCAAGGTTTGACCGAACCACTATAAATCCAGTGTGTTCTTTTCTTATTATCTCTTCCGCATTTATTTTTCTTCCGCACTTTGTTTATGGTGATTTTTGGTTGGAGTTTTATCTTTGGTTTTAAAGTTTTCTAATTCACCTCTCTCTTTTAATTAGCTTTGGGTCAGTTCTATAGGGCTTAACATTCCTAACGAACTTTCAAGTGCTATTTGAGCACTTTTATGTGGTATCAGAGCAATTTTCATAAAATAAGTTCTTAAAAGCTTTTGAATTTTGATCAATGGCTAATTTTTTGAATCGTAATGTTGCGGAAGGAT
>NW_021457797.1:0-273 GCF_001605985.2 Dendrobium catenatum
AATAGTTCGTTGTGTCAATAGAATGAGTTTACTTTTATTTTTAAAATTTTAAAAAGATAGCATATTCAAAAAAAAAAGAAAAAATAGCCAATGATGTTAAATCAAAAAAGTGCTAATGACGTCAAATCAAAAGATGTGCAATGACGCCAAATTAAGAAAAATACACAAAGTATATCAAAAAGTAAAAGATGCACAAAGTGCGCCAAAAACTTACAAGAGGTGTAAAATGAGCCCAAAAAGAGTATGCTTACTTTTTCTGTATTACTTAAAGCT
>NW_021457798.1:0-241 GCF_001605985.2 Dendrobium catenatum
TGACTCAGCAGCATGTGAATCATCATCTTTAACAAATTGACGTTTGCTGGGCTCTATTTCTTTATTAGATCCCCTAGTCTCAACCATATGAATGCTACCAACATAATCATCTTCATCTCCAAGGAGATCATCCAGCTCAATGTCAAAAGAGGCCATTCCCTCTTTATTCAACAAAATATTTCTTATTTCTTGAACTACCTCCTAAACCGGTCTATCCCCAATTGACTTAGGATCGAGGGGT
>NW_021457799.1:0-215 GCF_001605985.2 Dendrobium catenatum
CGGTCCTGTGTGGACCGGCTGGACTGGTCCACTTGACCAGTCTAATAATACATCCCTCCCGAAGATCTACCTTGTCGTCAAGGTGGAGATATACCCGTGTTCCGGTGGAAGTAGCCATCCTTGAGGTGGTAGAAAATCCTTACCAAATTGCAGGAGGGGTTGCCCTGAAGAGAAACATCCCCTCCCTCCTCCATCCTGATCAAATTCAGCTTGTG
>NW_021457800.1:0-445 GCF_001605985.2 Dendrobium catenatum
ACGATCTAATGATCGTCCAGGATGAAATATTTTTTTTCCTTAAACGTCGGGACCATTAAACGCAGCGGTTGAGTGGATAAGGCTATTTTATATGTGAAGTTCGTCCGTATGAACTTTTTGTTCGTTCAGACGAACAGACGTCGTTTCATTGTAGGGGACGGTTTTCAACTGACATTAAAATGAATTAATTTTTGATCGTATGTATGAAAATGTTTCGTCTGTACGATCGGTCAAGTCAAAAAGCCTGAACGAAGGGAAGAATCATAAATTGTGTTGATTACGAAAAGCCATTGCATTTTGGACGAATTAGATCGTCTGTACAAAATTTTTTCATCCAAACGAACGATAATTTTCGTCCAGGACGAACTGTTTTCGTCCAGGACGAGCGTATCATTTTTCTTTAAATATGAAGGCTTTTTAACTCAACAATCACATCTCCAAACTT
>NW_021457801.1:0-1322 GCF_001605985.2 Dendrobium catenatum
TAAACTAAAATATTCCCGCTCTCTGAGTTTGCGGTGGGCCAAAAAAACCCCTATACGTGCTCACATAGCAGCATGGGAGGAAACTCGGTGTAGCGCCTACGACGAGGTAGGTCATCACCTAAAATCCTATTTTTGATGTTTGCATCGGATCAGATAACCACCTGTACGCACTCTTATATCATGGTAGGAGGGAACCTGACGCGTCCCATATGGTGAGGTAGGTTAGCCTTATACGTGGTCATATAGCGTGGTGGGGAAAGCCACTTGTATATTTATACATGAACTTTTGAAGACCCCATATGCGCTCTCGTAATGAAGATGTACAACCTGGTGTCTTCTGACACCTACCATACACACTCTAGTAGCTTGGTGGGATGACCCAGTTTCCCGTAGTTTTCTCTAAATGTGGGAGACACCGAGAGATTGCCATAATTTTTTCTAAAAAATATAAGGACTTAGATAAACCACATGGGACTTATGAACTCAACTTGGACCATTGGGAACTAAACTCAAAGGACAAAATCAAACTCAAATCAATTGTAAAATAAATCCAAGTTACCAAATAATGAATAAAAGAATGCTAAATGAACACAACTTAGCATATGCTTTGAAGATGAAACACTTAGAAGATGTGGTAGTTTCCTTGGGTAAATAAATGGTAAACTAGAGATGAAATTGATATCCAAGAAGAGAACAAGAAAATTCTTTAGCAAGAGTTTAGTCTCTGAAGGAAGGCAAAAAAATTGTGAGGGAATTGAATAATCAATGTCTAACAAAAGAAATGGAAGCAGCCAGTTTACATATTGAATCCCTAGAAATAAAGTGATGGATTTACAATATGGTCATACTGAACTACAAGAGTGTTGTAGTAAGCTTGAAGATGAGAAGCTACAATTTTCCAATAACTAGAAGAATATGGAATCAATTTCTGACAGGAATTCAGCCTTGGAGAACTCTTTATCAGATGCAAATGCGGAGCTTGAGGAGTTTAGAGAGAAAATGGTAGTTCTAGAAGGTTCGTGCAAGTCAATAAAAGCTATAGTTTCCACTCAAGTTAGTGAAAAGACTTCTCTAGCCTTTCAAATAGAGACTCTTGTAGAGAAATGAGGAGAAATTTTCTAAAAAAAAATATCTTTTTGGAGAACTCTCTTGATGATGCAAATACTGAAGTCGAACGTTTACACTAAAAATTATGAGGCTTGGACAATCATTTCAATCTCTCTCTCATGTAAATTCATATCTCATTTCCTTAAAGAATAATCTGATCTCTTAGTTAGAGAGCATTCAGTAGAGTCTTACAAATCTGGAGACTACACATGGTG
>NW_021457802.1:0-281 GCF_001605985.2 Dendrobium catenatum
GGAGACGGCCGGGTTCGTGGTTTTCTCTTTGTATTTTTGTCTTCACTCACCACCCTCCTTATTCTTCTTCGTCACATCCGATTCATCCACCAAACTTCCCCACTTAACCACCATACCAAGATCCACAAATTTTTCCCCATAGCCGCCGGCCACCTTCACCCGATCCCACCCTCTTGGCCGCCGACCACCTTCCCCCATTAGCTCCTCCACCGCCAGCCACTCTTGGTTGTCTCCATGAATGAGTAGTCAATGTCACCTTAATGCTTGCCTAAATAGTTCAA
>NW_021457803.1:0-300 GCF_001605985.2 Dendrobium catenatum
GTCTCACGATCGACTAAGGTGTGTAAAGGCACGCTCTAGGCTATGGAGGCTATCAGGTTCAGTCCCTTCTTGGCTTTGACAGGGTTGGATTCAGGGTCATCTGAAACTCGAGGCTGTGATGGCAAAAGCTTGATCTTTTTACCATCATGTTCAAACACGCAGATGTTTGAACGACCATAGATGTGGACATCGTTATCAAAAAGCCAGGGGCGACCTAGCAGGATTTGTCCAACATTCATAACCAACACATCGCACCAGACATTCTCCTTATAAGTGGCAAAGGAGATGGGCACGTGGCTT
>NW_021457804.1:0-576 GCF_001605985.2 Dendrobium catenatum
ATTGATTACTATGCTTACCTTATTTTTAGATTAGGTCAATAATCTAAAGAAAAATTTAATATCTAAGCATCAATCATTAAAACATACTTCAAACTTTAAATCAAACGTTGTATTTTGCATTGGCATAGTGCCTTGATCATTCACTTACACAAATAATCACTTTACAATCACCTTGACCATCAGGTGATCATTTGATCTATCAATAAAAAATCACCAAATGATTGTCAAGAATATGTTCATAATAAAACTAAAATTTCATTCAATCATTGTTTTTTATTGATCAATTCAAAATATTAAATTAAAATCAATCTTAAGTACATCAGTCGATAGTCCATAGTGATAGTCAATGGATCTCCTATTCAATTTTTGATGCATATCTATGACTGTCAATAATACAAGTATTTCAATCCCTAAATCCTCCTAAATTATTATCTAATTTAAAGCTAAATCTAATCTAGTGACTGTATTAAGTGAATAATTTAAAACTTCATAATCCAGTACTAGGACTAAACCCGAAACCCAGTTATTAATAACTAATTTTTGAAGGCATTTCATGATCCCTAACCCTGAAAGCTC
>NW_021457805.1:0-318 GCF_001605985.2 Dendrobium catenatum
TATATATATTAATCTTATCTTTATATTTATTAATTTTTCAAATTAGTGCTACGTATAATTTTTTTTAAGAAAAATAGATCCTACTCATAAGTTAATTTGGGAATACAAATATATTAATGTTGTATGTTAATTATGCTATTACATTTTATATTATTTAAAATGAATAACCTAGTTTAAATAAATTAGTTATCTAAAAATAATTTAAAATAAAAAAATGCATTTATAAATTATTAAGTCTTCAGTCGCCGTCTGAATTTAACTCATAATTCTCAGAAATTTTTTAACTAAGCACAAATAATTCTTAGTTGTTTCGTCCAC
>NW_021457806.1:0-344 GCF_001605985.2 Dendrobium catenatum
TATTTTCAAATAAATGAAAGATTTTATTTATTTTGCTCCATGCATCATACATGGTGTTAGTTACATTCACATATTGTATATTCTTGATTAAACTCTTTGAATGTAAAGAAAATATCATTGATTCCTTATGATAGAGACATCATTTCCTGCATTTACAAGGCGATTGATTGTGTCAAGGATGTTAGCTGGCACACTTCAGGAGAGCATAAGCCCAGATCATACACCCATCAGTGTGTATTCTCTAGTTTTTAGTAAATTCAAAATCTATTACTTCTCCCAAGACAGTAAATCAATCTTTAATCTTCTAAACTCAAATTTTTACTCAAATCTTCATACATTTAAAA
>NW_021457807.1:0-366 GCF_001605985.2 Dendrobium catenatum
CCCTCATCAGACTTGGGATCGAATTTTCCTAAGGGAAATTTACCATTATTTAAGATGAAGTACTTACACCCAAAGACATGTAAATGTGAAAGGTTTGGTGTCCTACCCTTAAGGAGTTCATATGGAGTTTTATTCAGCTTCGATCTAATGTTTACTCTCTTCAAAACATAACAGGCTGTGTTGACTGCTTCTGCCCAAAAGTATCTAGGAAGGGTATACTCCACTAGCATTGCCCTAGCAGCTTCTACCAAAGTTCTATTCTTCCTTTCTGCTATGACATTCTATTGTGGTGTTCTAGGAGCTGAGAAATTGTGCTCTATTCCTATCTATTGACAAAATGACTCAAACCTATCATTTTGGAACTCT
>NW_021457808.1:0-256 GCF_001605985.2 Dendrobium catenatum
TCTTTAGAAACCATTTAGATTTTGTTCTGAATTAGGTACATAAGTCCACTGTTCATCGTACAGGTCCTATGCTCATTTAGTTCAAGTTCTATGCATTTCTGTTCGAGTACATGTCTTCTATATTGTTGACCAAGAAGATTTTCAAATTGTTCAAATCTTTGTAGATTTCAGTGAAAATTTTGGCAGCACCTCGGCATATCCCCCGTTTAGGGGAAAATCGGGGAGCTGGGCCTTCCCACCACGCTACTAGAGCGTG
>NW_021457809.1:0-748 GCF_001605985.2 Dendrobium catenatum
GGATAAGGTGGGGATGGCATCCCCTCATTCCATTAATTTCATCAATTGAATTTTGGAATTGTAGAGGAGCCAGGAAGAAAATGGATTCTATATATCTTGTAGATATTGTGAAAAACTATGATGTTTTCTGTTGACCTCATTTTTCTCTCGAGTGCCCTCGAGCACCCTCGATCAATTTAATCAAACATCGTCGAACCCAATTCAAGCTCAAATCGACCCGACTCGAGCCGGATCAGACTCGACTGTATTCAATAAGACTCGGTCATTTTATTCTTATCGCGCCATGCCCAATATGATTTAAGTTGATGATTATTTTAAATTCAATCTCCTATAATTAATTTGTTGAACTGTCTCGAGGCCAAAATCAGCCCAAATTGAGCTAGCCTAGGCTTGAGTTAGACCTGATTTCAATAGTTGGACTCATCCCAATTACAATTAGAGGACTATTAACTTTCTAAATCAAACTTAAACCTAATGTTTAGATCAGGAAATGCAATCGAGCGGTTCCAATTGAATAACGGTCCCTGTTGCTCGTGATTTTCCACAGACAGAGCAGTGATACGAAGCAGACGACAGATTCCATTCGCATGTTTTGAAGCTACTACTGTGAGGGATTGAAGAGGGCGGTCTTCCTCTTCGAGTGATGGATTCAATTTACTCAAGGCTAAAACTCTCGGCTGAAGAGGGGATCGGACACTCGCGCTCTCTATGAAGCTTTTACTCCCTCTCACGCTCACGCTCTTCCTCT
>NW_021457810.1:0-290 GCF_001605985.2 Dendrobium catenatum
CTTGATTTCCTGATCAATTAAGGCATAATTTTAGAATTTCATCTAGGACGATCAATGATCGTCCTGGCCAATAATTTAAAAATACAGTATACCTTAATTATCTATAGCGGCAATTTCTTTCTATTTTGATCTTATCGTTCTGGCCAATACAGATATCATTCAGACCGATATGTTAATGACGGTTGCCTTAATTAAGAATCCTTATTTAGACTTTCTATTTAAAGCCTGATCATTGAGGACGATGTAAAAATCATCCTGGCCGATATGAGTAAAAATAGAAATTCTAAGTC
>NW_021457811.1:0-235 GCF_001605985.2 Dendrobium catenatum
GCCAAAAATCAACCCCTCAGTATCAAGCACCCAGCACTAGCAACCAATACCCGAAAAAAAACACCCAGACAGAGCCAGCAACGACCAAAGACAGCATCCCCCTAGAGCCAGGAAACCACAGAGACCACACCCACCAAGAACTGGACAGAAGACTCCAGCCAAGAAATAACCCCCACAGCTTTAACAACCCAGAAACAACAACCTGCACCCGAAAAACCCCCCAGACAGCACGAGC
>NW_021457812.1:0-245 GCF_001605985.2 Dendrobium catenatum
AATTACTTTTCATTTAAACAAATAAATGAATAAATTCTTTAAATTCCCTAATGCCTCTTAGCCTTCCTTTATATTTATTAAGTACTCATTTGTATTCCTCTATTTATATCCTACCTTTCATATTCACTTTTTTATGGGCTTAATTTTAATTTTAATTATTCAAATAGAATCGTGTCATTTGATTTTTTATCTTTTTATAATTAATTAATAATTTAAAAATAATTAATTTATAATTAGTTTTCATT
>NW_021457813.1:0-303 GCF_001605985.2 Dendrobium catenatum
TCATTTGAAATAATTGGATATTCAGATTCAGATTTTACAGGTTGTAGGGTTAATAGAAAGAGTACTTCTGAAATATTTTAATTCATTGGAAATTCTTTAGTCTCTTAGTCCAGTAGAAAATAAAATTCAGTAGCCCTATCTACTGCTGAAGCTGAATACATTGCATTAAGAAGTTGTGTGGCGCAAGTACTTTGGTTGAAACAACAATTGATTGATTTAGGATTAACAATAGGATCTATTCTCATTTATTATGATAACACTAGTGTTATTTACATTTCTAAAAAGCTTATTCAATATTCAAGA
>NW_021457814.1:0-202 GCF_001605985.2 Dendrobium catenatum
TTTATAGAAAAGACAAGAAAAACCGCCCAAAAACTGAAAGTTTTCAATTCTGTACGCAGTGGATCGTCCCGTACAATCATGGATCGTCCTGGACGATTTTACTTAAAAGCCTTGAAACGAACCTGTATGCATATGTGTACGAAATGTTTTCGTACAAGCTGATCGTTGTTTGAATAGTTGCTATTTGAATGATTTATATTTA
>NW_021457815.1:0-347 GCF_001605985.2 Dendrobium catenatum
TAAAGCTGTTTTTTAGATCAAATATTTTAATTTTTGTACTAGAAAGCTGCTTTAAAAAGCAACAAAAAAGCTGTCCCAAACAAAATGACGACTTTCTTTTTGCTTTATAAAGAAGTTTTATAGTACAAAATTTTTTAGTTTAAAATTTTGTTATTTTAAAAAAATGCTTTAAAAAACAGTAAGAAAATCATCTCAAACAAAATCTAATTTACAATCACTTTTGGTAAATCAAAAATATGTCCAACTTAATAAATGGAGCATTATGACTTTATATTAGTAAATAAATTCTTTAGGTTTCACAAACTAATATGAATCATATATACTTTATAGACACCACCAACACAAAT
>NW_021457816.1:0-490 GCF_001605985.2 Dendrobium catenatum
TAGCTTTCAAAAAATTGTACTATAAAATTATTTTCCAAAATAATTTCAAAATATTTTTTTCTCTTTGATAGTTTACAAAGCAGTAAGAAAATATAGAAAGAGAATGGAGTTAGCCGCTTAAGACTAATTAGAAGGAAAAAAAACAATAAGCAGAAGAGGCCCAACAAGCAGAAAATGGAAAAAGCCAATCCAAGCTAGATAAAAAACTCCCAAGAAAGCCAATCCAAGTTATAAAATTATATACAAAATGTAAAGAGTAAAAAAAAAACTAATAGAAGGAAAGACGAAGAGGCTTTTTGGGCATCTTTATGGAGTTAAGTTATTTTAATAATTAAATCTATAGTTATAAGAAAGATGCTGTAGATTTTTTATTTAAAAATCTATTAATTCTAGTTATAATTTGAAAAAATAAAATAAAATAAAGTAATCTTATAATAATTTAACAATTTCTACAGACAATCGCAGCTGCCTTAATCAAACAAATGACCAT
>NW_021457817.1:0-834 GCF_001605985.2 Dendrobium catenatum
TTATTAAGTTTTCCTCGGCATATTAAACTTAATTCAGATCCCCGATATTCCATCTACCCTAATAAGAGATAGCATATATAACAAAATGTTTGACTGGGAAAAACCACTAGTAGTAGAGTGATATCTTGATGAATCAAACATGATAATAGTGAAAATTTTATACTCAGTAGAGAATGATAGACACACAGTGAGCTCTCATAAAAGAATGAGATTTATAATGTTGACATGATTAAAAAAATATCTAAATATTATTAATAGAATATGCATGAAATTTTTAATATTGTACTAAAGACCGCTAAGAAAGACCGCCGCTCTTAGCTCATGCTTTTGAGTTGATGTATATCATCTATTAGTGTATTGGGATTGGCATGAGCCCCATTTCACTCATGACAAACTAAGCTATCAAATTCTTAGATTCACTAAAGCTTTTTTTAGGACGGTTATATTACTTTTTCTTAAACAAATTTTTAGTGCACAAATTAAAAAATTTAAACAAGAAAGTTGTTTTAAGAAGCAGTAAGAAAGTCATCCCAAACGAATCCTAAATCAAAGATTTAAGATTTATTAATGATACATAATTTTTTATTAGTGTGGCTAATGATTTGTTAATGGTATATTAGGTGTTTATAGGGTAAGAAAGCAGTATACAAGCACATGAGCTATGAGCTATGAGCTATAAGCAGCTTGTGATGGAAGAAACTATTAACCTTTACTGCAAAGAACAGAATGGGAAGCTTCAATAGTTAGCTTTTCAACAAAAAAAAGGAACCGTTGGAGACATGAAAAGCTTGTGGATTAATAGTTCAAGTTAAAAAGGCATACGGACCATCATAA
>NW_021457818.1:0-672 GCF_001605985.2 Dendrobium catenatum
AAGAACGGCCTAGGCAAGGGTACTTATAAGAAATTTCAACAATCGTACAGTACGATCTATTATAGTACAGTACGATAGCAAATTAATGTCCTGATCGGTCGTTTCGGGAAAAGGAAGTCAAATCGTACAGTATGATAAGTATCGTATTGTACGAACAGGCGAATTTCGATTGTCCTGAGGCCCTCAGTACAACTTTTGACCAAAAGCTTCGTACAGTACGAACAGGTGTATCGTACATTACAATCCATAGTAAATATCATACCAAACACTTTAACTCATATTTATTCCGTGTGCTGATGTGTATCGTATCGTACGAAGAAGAGATATCGTACAATACGTTAGGTAATAATATCGGATAAATATCATACAGTACGATGTAGGTCGTACAGTACGATCAACAGAGCAGAAATCTGCTTGTTGGTGGACGTTATGTGGATTAAGATGTATCATACGGTACGATATGTGTATTATATAGTACGATGAATAGACAATACAGAGTTTTTGTGTGGTGAGTGTGTGATGATCAGGAGCAGCCTTATTTTAAATTTTCTTATGCAGTTATATCTATCACACCTAATCTAGTCCTCAATGTGCTAAAGGTGTCGAAAGCTAGAGGTTTTGTGAATATGTCTACTAATTGATCTCCTGTAGCGATGTGATGTAATTCTATAT
>NW_021457819.1:0-339 GCF_001605985.2 Dendrobium catenatum
GCGGCAATGAAGTTGAAATACTTTCATCTTAGCATTGTACGAATATTCAGCACACAAATAGGAAAGGAAAATAACACCAATATTTTTACATGGAAATCCCGAAAGAAGGAAAAAACTACGGGGCCACGCCCAGTTGAAATAATTCCGCTAGTGTTTGTTTGAAGTATAGAGGCTGATGCGTCCCACAAGTTAGGTCAATCAAATTACAAAGAGTTTCTCCTGAATTGAAATTCAGTTACAAAGTTATGCAAAATTATGGGGTCTCCCAAATATCCGACAGGATTCCAGCGTATTCAGGCGGCGGAAAGAACTCCGACGGTGGTCGAGAAGGAGCTGATT
>NW_021457820.1:0-268 GCF_001605985.2 Dendrobium catenatum
CCCTACCTTTCTTAACACAAGTCAAATCTAATACCAAAAAAATTTGAATGGTTGAGATTTAAAATAATAAGAGTTAAATGAATGGTTAAATTTTCATATTAAAAAAAATCAAGCCACTTTTATAATAGCAGTATAAATTAAATAGATCTATTTTGATTTAATTATTTTAATCATGGTCGTATAATATGTAACAATTATTAACAATTGAATATAAATTAATGAATTAAATTATTAATATTTAATTAATGAATAGTTATTTCTTTAAATA
>NW_021457821.1:0-988 GCF_001605985.2 Dendrobium catenatum
ACTCATTATTTGGCATCATCAAAATCTCAAACTCGGGTCATGGGTTGCAACAGAATTATTGTCGACGATGTATTCTGCATGTGAACATCTCATGTTGCATATTAATTATTATGGTTTGTTGAGGTTCAGTGCATTTATCTGATAATTACTCATCATACCCGTGTATGTATATTACTATGCATATGATACATCTTCCATCATTGCTAGTAAGAGTTCAAATCCGCTACGATCTTCTATCTAATTCTTGTAGAAAGTCCGTCACACTGGTGATGTATTCACCAACTCTACTTGTAGATAAGATCATTGCATAAATGAAGAGTCTTATATGTTAACTTGTAGGAGCTTGTATACTTTGTCAGTGTGTTACCCTTGTTTGTACATGTATGTTGAATTGTTGTTAATAATGGAGACTTTGCTACATTCATATATAAATCTTTTATGAATATCCCCATTATAACTATCGTTGCTCATCAAGTTCTTATCACTTTCTCTTATGAGTGAGATATAGGGATTCTATTAACTTAATTCTATTCTTAAGATGAGCCTCTTCCCTTCATTCGAGTCCCTAGTGATCTTGTAGAGTCCATGTTTCAGTTCAAGTTGAGTTTATGCCCACAATACTTAGTTCATTTGAGTTTGAGTTCACTTAAGTCAAATTGGTTCAACCAAGTTCAAGTTTCGATCTATGCTCATTATAGTTCTTGCATGTCCTTTTTGAGTTTAAACAGGTTCGAGTACAGTCATATTTTCACCCAAAATTTTGGCAGCCTCCCAGCGTCTCCCCCATTTAGAGGCAAACTATGGGAAACTGGGCCTTTCCCACCACGCTAAGAAAAATGTGTATGGCAGCTGTCCTTGGACGAGGACACCGTGGTCGTGTATTGTTTGATCTCCCACCACGCTAAGAAAAACGTGTATAGGCCTTTGGTACATATTATAAAGGAAAAGCAGTTGTTTCCCTGCAAACGGGTACTTATGGGTATCCTTG
>NW_021457822.1:0-212 GCF_001605985.2 Dendrobium catenatum
GTACTCAGGCCAATGTTCACCTCAGATGGAGTGGATTAAGAATTCTAAGCATGGGTCCCCGTCTTCCTGATGAAATTGAGCAAGAAGAAGCGCCAGAAATTGGAACAGAAATATTATTGGATTCGTCGATCCTTAAAAAAAGAAATAAGCAAAGTTCCGGAACAATGGAAAATTGATGGTGTGTCACATACACGTTATGCAAACAAAAAGGA
>NW_021457823.1:0-211 GCF_001605985.2 Dendrobium catenatum
GGAAATATCATAAAAAGTTTCCTTCTTTTTATAATAGAAAGAGAATGATAGCAATTAGGAAATGATCAATGAAGAAGAAGAAGAGTCAGTTACTCTGCGCATCTTTGAAGAAGATTGTTAGCAATGGAGGATAAATGTTTCTTCATCACTTTCGATCTCTATCGCCTCTCTCTATCTCTCGAATGCAGTGAAATGCCTTGAATGGCGTGGA
>NW_021457824.1:0-1227 GCF_001605985.2 Dendrobium catenatum
AATATAATTTATAATCATGCTTAGTCTTAAAATTTTCACTTTTTAATTATGAGATAAATGCACTTTTTTATCATGTTACAATACCCTGTTATTGTTATATATATTTTAGCATATTTTGTGGGGTGTCAAAATTGTGTTACAAGTCGAACCCGACGATGACTTGCTTTTTTTTTTACCTGGACCATTTTTGTAAATGGGTCAAAAACTTTAACAAGGACCCGACCTGTCGGGTTTCCGGGTTGACCCGACCTTGCATGAAGGAACATCTTATCGTTGTTGTTGCTTCCTCTTGTTGTTGTTGTTTCTGATCCAACTACAAATCGTCATTTTCCATGTCATTGTCGTCGTTGCTTCATTCTGTCGCCATCGTTGCTTCCTTCTGTCGCCATTGTTGCTTATGACCAAACTAAAAAATGGTTTTTTCCCTGCCATCGTTGTCGTTGGTTCCGATCCAATTGCAGATGAACGGCTCACTGCGAGCTCTACTGTCGTGTCTTCCGACTTGACAGGAAGGAATGTCGTCGAAGGAGCCGAAGAATGACAGGAGAAGAGAAAAAGCAAACCCTAGTAATCGGGTCTGTGCGGGGAAATCGACGTCGTTGCTTCCAATCCAACTGTAGATGAGCGACGCGAGTGCAGGTGAAGTAATGAATGACGGAGGAATCGGGTCTGTGCGGGAAAATCTGGTCAGATCTGAGTCAATTTCGGGTTGGCGGGTTGACTCGGACCCTACCGATTTTCTAAATTGATCGATTTTTTGGAACATGACCCGTCTGCCAAATGGGTTGAGCCTTACCTAGAATTTTTTAATCGGGTTTTCGGGTCGTGTCAATTATTGACACCTAGTAGAGATAGATGGCCTTGATTATTGCTTAATAAATTAATGAATATCAAAATGATTCATGTAATAGTAGATTTATTTTCATGTAGGTGGATTTTCATGTTCATTATATAATAACTGCTGAAAATTTACTTATACAAATTTAATTCCTTTGTGTAGTGATATATAATGGGGCATTAGAGAAATCATTGGATTTTCATGTGATTAATTTCTATATTTTCTTATTTTAAAGCGTCGTTGTAAATTACATGATAATTTTATCATAAACATCAAACAAAATATGCTACAACATACATAAAATTAATTGGGTATTATAACATAATTAAAACAGGTAAAAATTACTACTAATCTCGACAAATTTCAAGTTTAATTGAGAATCAATAGAC
>NW_021457825.1:0-478 GCF_001605985.2 Dendrobium catenatum
TGCTTTACTATTTTATTCAGAGGCTCAAGAGTATATCCAATTACTCTCAGAGTTTAAAGATTGCTTTGTCTGGAATTACACTAAAATGCTCAGTCTAAACCCAGAAGTAGCAGTTAATAAGTTGGCTATTAAGCCCGATGCAGTCCCTATTAAGGAGTCACCTTGAAGGATGAGGTTTGAGATTAAGCAATAGGTGATCGTTGAAACTAAGAAGCTTATAGAAGCTTGATTCATTAGGGAAGAGAAGTACCCTACTTGGCTTGCCAACATTATTCCAGTCCGAAAGAAGAGAAGACAGATACATGTCTGTATTGACTTTCGTAATTTGAATAAAGCATATCCTAAGGATGATTTTCCTCTTCCTATCCTCGAGCTTATGATGGATATAGCATCATCCCATAGAATCTTCTCATTCATGGATGGTTCATCTACTTATAATCATATAAATATAGACCACAAGAATGAGAAGTTCACTGCA
>NW_021457826.1:0-249 GCF_001605985.2 Dendrobium catenatum
CAAACTATATTCAGCATTTTCTTTCAAACATTTAGAATATTTTGCAATACCATCAAAAATAAAAACTTTTGTACCATATATTCCGTTCTTGATTAAGTCCTTTTATTACTACTCTTGTAGAGTAGTACTTTACCTGAAATGCATAAAAAAATAATATATTAAAATGAAATCAAAATAATAATTGAAAATATTTATTACCTCTCCCAATGAAAGTTCAGATGTGTTGAAATTTTGTAGATTTGTCATCAA
>NW_021457827.1:0-312 GCF_001605985.2 Dendrobium catenatum
AAAAGTTGGATAAATCTTAGGTTTCACTCTCGCTCAGAAGAGCACTTATAAAGATTGGATGGGGATCGTCATCAGTTCCCAGGTTAATTTCTTTTAATTCATCCACTATCGATTTAATTTCTTCTTCTAATTCAGGGGGTGCATCCCGAACTTGAAGGTCATCGGGATCATCTAAAGTCTCCAGACAGAGCCCATCAAGAGGACAGAAAGGATCTGTAGGGACATTTGACGATTCAAGATGGTAAGTTATCATCAGGCAATACTCATCATCATCAAATGAACTAACAGTCCCAAAGCCGATACCACTTGTAG
>NW_021457828.1:0-278 GCF_001605985.2 Dendrobium catenatum
TCAACCGAAATTTTTTAAGAAAATTTAACATTAAATTGCCTCCAACAACAACAACATCAAGCCTTTATCCCCCACTATGTGGGGTGCGCTACATGAATCTTTTTTCTCTATTGTACCTTGTTAAAAGTTAAATTCTCATTTAAATCTAATAAAGAAAGGTCATTTCCAATATTTTCTAATCAAGTCTTTTTTAGGTCTATCTCTACCTTTCTTAACATAAGTCAAATCTAATACATCTTACTCTCCTAATTGGGTCATCGGAAGGCCGCCGTTTTATG
>NW_021457829.1:0-656 GCF_001605985.2 Dendrobium catenatum
GAAACAGGACAATGGGGCTGCAGTGCTCCATTTGGCAGAGAACTAGTGAAAGACTACGATGGAACTACAGGAACATATATAGTGACGTGTAAGTATTGCATTGTGCATGGATACAGGAGGAGGCTTCTTGATCAGTAATAATGGATAAGAAGGACAAGCATCCAAGAACATTGCATGGAAAAGGTTCCGATTTGCCCACGGTCTTCTTCTGAGCAATGATGGAGGTAATTAAGAGATTTTTTTCATCGGACTGTAACAACAAAAAAGAATTCGAAAAAAATTTAGTGATGATGGCGACTTTTCTGAAGAAAAATATACCAGCAGAAACTTCGTGTGATGCTGAAACTTTTTATTTTCTTATAAGTTAGTTTTTGCTCGAGTAATTAAAATTTTCCTTTTTTTGAAAACATCTGGAACTTACATGGCCAAATAATATGTAAGCATTTTTAAAATTAAGTATTGAGTCCATAGGTTTTACCTTCTCATTTCTCCCTTCATCATTTTTCCCTTGCGTTAACCTGTGACCACCCTTTGCTGCTTTAATCGATGCTTATTCTTAGTGGGCTCAGTAGTTTTTATTTATGGTTATTTGTTAATATAAAAGCTCAAATTCAAATTAAAAATGTTGACTCCAGGGGCGAGCACGTCGGGTTTGA
>NW_021457830.1:0-266 GCF_001605985.2 Dendrobium catenatum
AATTATTTATAATTTTTTTCTCAAGACTCTAGCACTGTAATGTTGATTATTAGCCATGCAATGCTAACCTTTGATCCACTAGGGCATTGATTTCAATGAAATTTTCCATAGACACCAACACTATAATGTTCAAAAATAACACCAGAGCATTAAAGATTCTAAAATGCTAAACTTTGTAAATTTTTCTATATTTATTGAGACACTCCTACACAACATGAACTAAAACATACATCTTTATTTGAATTAAAAAATAAAAATACTACATA
>NW_021457831.1:0-8856 GCF_001605985.2 Dendrobium catenatum
TACACTGGATTCAAAAAAGGGGTAAACGATTAACATATTCAAAACCATCAAGCCTCTTAAACTAAAGAAGGTTTTTAAGTTCTTTTCTATGCATGTCCAAAAGTCTATTTTACACATCATTATTATATCAAAGATTTGGATGTCCACATTCTCAATGACAATATCCACAGTAGAGTTGGAGGGAAGAGTAGATCGAGGAGGCTTGTTCCTCATTGTCTTGATCATAAACATTATCTATATCTTGTCCCTATAGGTTTCATGAATAATTCATTTTTATAAACAAAATGATCTTCACGAAGACTAGCAAAATCTTTAAAGAAAAATCCTCTTGAGAAACATCATTATCCTTGATCTCATTAATTTGTCAAGAATTTAATATGGATTATTTAAGACATATGCTTCCATTCAAGGCCAATAATCATTGACCTATGCTTATGTCTTTTTCAAGTTCATGTTGCAAAGTGTTACACTACAAAAAAATAACTCCTTACCGGAAGTTTTTTCTGGCGGTTATTATAAGTTTTACAGCGATTTTGTAAAAAACCGGCAGCTTTTCGGCGGTTCAAAAATCGGCTGTAAGAACCACGTAGGAAACGGTTTCCGACGGTCTTTTTTGATCTGGCGGTTTTCCATACCGATGGCTTTCCGATGTTCCATACCGCCGCTAGTTTCCATCAGTCATAATGTCAGTGACCGCCGGTTATTTACCAGCGGCAAACCGGCTGTTTAACCGCTGTTTTGGCCAGATTTTTCCAGCGGCGAAATCGCCGGATTATCGTCGTTCTAACAGCGGCGATCACCGGTAAACTGCTAGTGATTTCACCAGCGGTTTACCGATGGTCATAATCGAAGGAATTACCGCTGGCTCAACCGTCAGCATATCGTCGGAGAATCGCCAGAAACCGTCGATAAATCGTCGGGAATTATCGGTGGCTATAGTGACCTTTCAGCAGCTATGATTAGCCGTCCGGTATCGACTTTACCGGCGGCCAAACCGCTGGTTGGTCGCTGGAAACCTGTAGCATTTGAAAAAAAAAAATTGAAAGCCTCCCCTCTATATTTATTGAATTTTACCCTAAACTCTAAACCTGAATAGAAAATATAACAATTATCATAAATATGGACAACACGCCACTATAATCAATCACAACAATTATCACAAATATGTTTACCAAAATAAATAAACTCATAATAAGTTCATGATCAAACAAATAAAATCCTCGCTTTAACACAACAAGTTCATCAAACCAAATGTTTAAACCAAATAAGTTCACACATAAGTTAATCAAACAAATAAGAGTATTAATTCTCCTTTGTGTCCTCGCTTTCTGGTGATGCATGTGGCTGTTATTGCTCTTTCTTCTTTTAATTTTCATTCATATATGATCGCGGCTCTACATGCATCTCATTTTGAACCTTTTTCATATCTTCTATCTCTCTCATCAGTGCTGCAACCCTCTGGCTTATTTTTTTTTCAGCTCCACTAGGATCATAAAATGCTGAGGTGGATAAACTTCCCTCATAAGTATAGCCTTGCGAACCCAAACCATATACCCTCCCCCTTTGCCATCCTCCAATAACATCTGACCAGGTATGTTACTCCGAATACTGGGTCGATCCTGAAGATGATCCCTCACTAATGGGCTGATGACATTCTCGAGCTCATACAAAATTATCCTGAGAAAATAAATCCATAAAATATATTGATATTAGAATGAGTTTTCTTATAATAAATTTCTATTCTCAATCTCTAAAAAATTATACTCACATGAGCTTTTTTAGCCTTTTTATCAACCCACTAATGGTCAGCTTGATGTCGGGGAGTCCTTATATATAGCTCCAGCGGTGTCAGCTCCCAGCCAAGAAACCTTTTTTTTAAATAGAAGATATATTTAAAATAATGTACATATATTTATTAAACTAATTCAAAGATTTTACCAGTCGCCATCTATGTTCTGTATGAGGAACATATCTACCAGTATGAAGAGAGCTTCCTATACTCCCATAGCTAGATGCTCTGTTCTGCTTATTATACTCTCTTATTTTTGTGAACTTAGGGCTCACCCAAGCTCTACTCAGATCTGCCCATATCCCCTCTTCAATCCATATTGGACGCTGACCAGACTTTTTAATATCCGTGAACATGCCCCTAAGACGGGTGTCGATCCTCTCCTCTCAAAATTTGTTATAATTCTCGTGTTATGCCCAAGCAACCACCTAAAATCTTTTTATAAAAAAATATATGCATAATAAGAAATATTAATACAAATTAAATCAAATATTATAATTCATGCCAAATAAGTATATCTAAGATTCTCCAAATCATATATCTCTAATTTCTTTTAGAATATTCTTCTATGATAAGTAAGGAGCGTCATATTTATTCCTTATGATATTCTGAATCTTGTGAGTAGGTGGCCTTGAAGGATTGAAGTTGCAAGTTTTTTTTTTATCAATAACATATAATATATCAAAATATAATAAATTTAAAGTATCTCTGTGTGGCTCATACTCATCATGTGAGGTCTAATTCCAGTAGTCTGGAAGAAATCTCCTATGATATAAATCAAGCTTCACATCATCGGCCTTGAGGAATGCTTAATTTTTATGCTTCGAATATGAACATCTAAATATTTTATAGAACTTAAAGGAAGCAGTTGAGATGCAACTTGAATGAAAATCTCAACCCCTTGTATAAATTCATCTGTCAATCCTCTTCGATCCGATAATAATCTATTATACATTCAATATCTCTCTTCTTGGATAGTCATTTGGACGTTAAAGTAAGCATCCCCATATATAGTTATGAAATTAATTATTAGAAGATATACGCCCTGAATAAGTGTACGTGTTATACTTTCAAATAAGTGTACATTACTTGAATTGGAATGCATTGTATGTGTCATAATAAAGCATTATAGGTCTCATAACCACCTTATAGAAATTCGTAGAGAACTCTCTAACCCATTAATTCGTTAGCCTTAATGTTATGAATTTCATTTATTTCACCAAAATAGGGATTAAACCATATGTTGAGCAAATATGGGGTGATCTTGATTCTTGATTGGAGGCAAGAAAACTTTTTCATTCAAGAAAAAGGATACACAAATCTATTGTTTCATTTAAGAAAAAAGCTATGCAAATTATGAAAGGTGAAAAAAAAAATCCTATCTTTTTTTTGAATTATTTCTTTTCTTTTCTTTCTCGTACAAAGTTTTGTCTTCTTTTCTTTTTCATCGTTCCCCCTTTTCTACCTATAATTTCCTTTTATATTGGAGAAGTTACAAAAGCTAAAAAAATTATTATGTAAAATCAATGATTTAATTTGTGTTATTTATAAAAAACTAATGCTGACTTAAACTTATGAGGTCAAGTTTTCACTTTTGTTACTTGATGTAAAAAATTTCTTCTTGGCTTAACGGAGTTTACTTACTAGCACCCTAATCTTATCTAAATTGTCTTAAAACTCTTTTCCGCATAGTCTTAACAAATCTTTTGATCTCCTAATCAATAATCAAAACTATCATATTAAAATATGAACCCCATTTATGTAATCAAAATAATCATATTAAAATAATCAAAACTATCTTATTAAAAGAATCAAAACTAATCAAAACTATCTTATTAAAATAATCAAAATCATCTCCTAATCAATAATCAAAACTATCATATTAAAATAATCAAAACTATCTTTTGATCTCAACAAATCTTTTAATTTCCGCATAGCCTCCTTTCGAAACGGTGGTCAAACTTAAGTTCATGTGAGTAAGTGGCTATTAAAATATGAACCCCATTTAATTCATATTAACTCTCTAACCCAATTCCTCTTGATATATAAAAAATCACAAACAACTTGAAGGGGAACTAATTTGGAGGAGTGTTTGTATAAGAATACAAACACATTTATCATTTCTATTCTATTTCTTTAAATAGAAAAAAAAAACAAAAAATGCAAACCTACAGTTATGGTTTGGACTCAGACGCTGGTTTCATGCAGAAGTGGGGGCAAGATCTTTGGCCTTACTTTTATGCCGGAGTGGGGGCGAGATCTTCGGTCGGAGAGCTTGTTGGCAGCCGGAGGGAGCGTCTTGATCATGAGAGGGCGGAGGAGACAAAGGCGACTGTCTATAGGGAGAGAGAGGAGGATGCGAGTAAATAAAATGGAAGGCTGGGGATGACTAAATTTAGGGCAATTTCTAGCGGCTTTCCGGTGGTTCTGATCGCCAGAAAAAAATCACTTAAAACTGGCGATTTGTCTTGGTAACGCACTGGTAAGAAATAATACCGGTAAACTATCCAGCAGTTATTTGACCGCCGCTAATTCCGGCGGCGGTAAATTAAATAACCATCGGTTGAATCGCCGGTAAATACCAGCGATCTAACCACTAGTTAAACAGCCGTTAAGACTAGCAGTTACATAACAGCCGGTCCAGACCGTCAAAAATTCATGAATTTCCTGTAGTGTTATACATAGCCTTAACCTTATTTATGAAAAAAATTAATTTATGTGTGGACACAGGATCATTCGGAGATGAATAAGAATGTGTCATTTCATCTAGTACACAGTGGTACACAATAAAAAAGTGACGTGGCATGCTCTCATCCATCTCTGGATGCCGGATGACATCCACATAGAATAATTAATCTATTTATTATGGATTATTGTGATCTACTTTTGCTTGAGCACATTGAGAATTTTGCCCAATACTCTCTTAGTTCAGCGGTGTTGGCACATCTGTATAAAGAATTGAACCTAGCGACATAACCTTCCGGAATGTACATAGCTGGATATCTTCTCCTATTACAAGTATGGACTTGTGAGAGGATACATGTTGGTAGGCAACCACTTCGAGTTCCATACCCGCAGGATATCATCGGCAAGGCCCTTATTTTAAGGTAATTTTATGTTCACATAACATCTTATGACGTGTTACAAGTCTTGAATTATCTTGTGAGAGGATATTGTAGGTGGTCTGAGGAAAAGAGTGCAGGAAGTTCCATATAGAAACATAATGACATACAAAGATGAGTTGGATGGACTTTAGCTAAGTCAGGTATCTTGAATTTAAATTATGCATATTAGAGATTTATAATAGTTATTAGTATTTTGACAGGTAATAAAACAATCATTCACTCAATACAAGTCATATTTATGCCGTACTCAGATTCTATAATAAGCATGATGCCTCCAATATGTCATGAAGTCAATGACCTATGGACTGCTCGTATCCCATTGATTAGCTGGAAGCGTGTTAAGTGGCATTTGTCTGACAGGGTGATGCAATAATTTATAGGCATTCAACCTCACACGATGGAGCCCATGGAGAGAGAATTTCTTTGGGTTGATGGTAGAGGTCAAGTTGAGGCAGATTGAATTCATTACTATAGGGATATATTGAGTTATGGAATAATATATGGGTGCTCATTAGAACCATCAGGCAGCCATTGGGAGATGATAGAGAGGAGTTAGTATATTATTTATAATGGTACAAATTATGAGCCTCCCTCTACTTACTGAAAGCACCAATAACTCCACTAGAAATAATTTACACATGGTCACTAGGGGAGAGGATAGTGGTACATGATTATGTGCATATTTAAATGTTGTTTAATATACATATATATTATACTTAATATTCAATTTACATTTATAGGTCGATTACTTCTTGCGTAGCGAAGATATTGTTGATTCATATGCTACAGGCCAGATGGAGAGTGGAGGGTCAATGTATTAAGGATATGATGAAATTCTTGAACTTGCAAGATAAGTGGAGCAATCTATGTAGATAGACTCCATTGGCCGACAACCTCGACGAGGAGGATCAAAGATGGAGCGGCCTACTAGGTGATCTATATCTCATGCTTCAGGATTACAGTCGAATCCTATAGATCTGCCGAGACATTCCATGTACGTAGGATCAACTAATTCTGCCAGACCTATTGGAATGACGGGAGCAAGCCCTTTTATAATACAGGGTGAAGGGAGTTCATCTCAAGCAAGAAAAGGTGGGCAGTGGATAATGCCATAATCATAATAGGCTAGTACGACATCTTCGTATGGGCAATAAGCTCCATATGACTTGAATAATCCCATGTGGACGACCCTATTTGGCTGATCCAGAACTCCAACCCAGCATGGCATGCTTATGGAACATGTAAAACCTGACATCGACACAAACCCAGCATGACATGCCTATGGAACAAGTACAACTTGACATCGGCACTGTGCAAGAGGAAGGGGAGAATAAACAAGAAGAAGAACCATAGCTCCAAAAGAGGAGTAGGAGGGAGCCCTCAAAATACACCCCTGGTATAGATGCTCTCAAACTTAGGAAGAAGAGGTAGTTTTTTTTGAAAGATGCATATAGCATTGAAATAAAAAGAAACTAAAACTATTACAAACTAGTACCTAGGCAATCCTTTCAAAGAGGAAGGAAGACTTTATTAGAAGAAATTTAAGCATAGAGAAAAAATTCAAAAAAAAGAGACTATCAAATTGAAAATAAGATCCTCTACTCATCATGTTAAACCAATTGAGGTAGAGGGGATACCAAATATTAAACAACAACCAAAAAGGTTGATAAGTATCCTAGAATTCCTGATTAGGTAAAAAATAAAAAATAGATAGATGCTTATATTCCACTAATTTAGTTTTCCTTTCCAAATTCCAACTTATGCTCAGATTAAAACTAGAAAACATAAAAGAACTAAAAAAATAACATTAAAAAAAAAACAAAAACGGCTGCTGAGCAATAAACTTTCATCTTCTCATCTTCACTAATTATGTTATTCTCAATCTTCGACTTCTTTGCCCAATCCACGAGCCAACCTTGGAATCTTTCAAATGTAGTTATAACCATATCAAGAGTCAAATGATGAAGTGGATCTAACACTATCACCAAGAATACCCAACTTCCTTCCTCTCAGGCTTCCTTTGATCGGGCCAAATACATTCAAATCTTTATTGAATTTTTTCTTCAAATTTCCTGATTTGGATGGAATAAAAATTTTCCATCCTCAATCACGATTTCATTACTTTTCACGTTGAATTCCTTAGCCAAAGGAGTGATAGAAATTTGCAATCCATCCAATACTTTCATGTCCTTCTCATGCTCTTTTCACTTCAAATAATTAACCAGATTAATTTCTTCATTAACAGAATTTGAATCTTTGTTTTCAGCATTCTCAGAACAAATAACCTCTGCTTTTTCTGCCTCAACTTGTTCCAGAATTGTAAACAAGCATTCAATTCTTCTGCCATTCCAGCAAACCCAACACTTTGATCAATTTCACCCTCTTCTAGTTGTTCCGGTTCAACACTCACCAGACCAGAATATGTAATTTTATCTTCTATTCCGAGACTTGAAAATATGGATCTAACCTGTTATCTTTGGCTAGTAGTTCATGATCTTCAGCATCCATCCTGATCAATTCTTCAACAAAAACTTGGGAAAGTAATTTTAATTTGTTTCCAGATTGCTCTTCCATCGGTGCCGAGTTATTTTTAGTATTCTTCATCTCAGTTTAAACTTGAGATTTCTATTTTTGAAATCTTCTATTCCTCTTGAACTTTATATGAATCCAAGGACCATAAGAGTTTCGTGGATTTTCATTATCCAGTTTGTCCTTCAATTTCATATCATAACCTGATCCAAGCATTTTTTAATTCACCATATTGATTCTTTTAGCTTCATCTAAAACTTCATTGCTCACTCCTTTATCGATTTCTATACATGCCTCCATTTTGTGACCTATTTTGTCACAATTGAAAAATAAAGAGGAGATCTTTTCATATTCAATTTTCTGAAAATTTTTTTCATATAACCCTTCAATCCAAACTCCATGAGGTAACTTAGAGTCTAGATTAATTCATACACATGCTCTAGCAAATTCACGCCTTCCCCATTTAAATATTTTCCCATCCAACAACAAGGGAACTCCTATCTTTGAGACAATTTTGGTGACATTAGTTTCATCCCAACAATGTAGAGGCAAATGAGGTAAACTAATCCAAATCAGAGATGATAGCCCTTTCAATGAAGTAGGGGAAAAATGAGGTGTCCATTTATTCATTCCTATAATGTGCCCTCCCACATACCATGGACCTCCATTCAATACCTCTTCCATTATCTGATGAGAATGAAATGAACACAAAATTGTTTCAACTCCCAACGAGGTAATATGAAACTTCCCAAATTTATCCCATTGACTCCTTAATTCAATGCTACAAAGAGAAAATGGGATTCCTTTCCCAAACACCTTCAACACAAGAGATTTTTGAAGCAATTTAACATTTTCAGCAACCTTATTCAAGTCAAGTTTTACTACATACTGATTCCTTTCCCAACGAGTCAGCATTTTCTTCAAAACTCCGGATGAATTGGATTAGCTACTATATACTGATTCTTAGACCAAATATTTACTGAATTTAAATTCTCACTATTCAGTAAGATATCTTGATCAACTGCTAATTGATTCCCAACACCAGAAATCAATCCTTCAGCTTCCTTAGTGTTCATCAAATTCAAATTTAAAAGCTCTTAATTTTCCGCCTCAACATAAGGTAAATTTGAAAATATGTTTACCTTCAATTTACAACCAATGGAGGATGAAGCCTCCGAGTCATTAGCCGCACCAACCATCCAACATAAGGTAATTAATTATGTATTATGTTTGAACTTTCATATGTAAATATTTCAGATTATGTAATATCTTCTTTATAATGGGTTCAGAAATTTTATATATTTTTTGTTATTTTAATTTGATATTATAAAGGGGAAATTTTAAAATTTATCAATATTACAAATAAAATTTGGAGAACGACCATTATTAAAAAAATTATTTTAAACTGCGCAT
>NW_021457832.1:0-2413 GCF_001605985.2 Dendrobium catenatum
TTAATCAAGCTAGGTAACGTTTAAGCCAAAATAAAAAGTTGGAAATATTTAAACCATGATTGGGATATCTTTTGATATGGATTTGAGAGTTCAATTGATTTGATTTAATCATATGAGTTGATTTGACCAATTTAACCCTTCAAGGGTTATTTGCTCAACTTAGGTTGACTTGGTCAACCAAGTTGATCTAAGGTTGGAATTGAGTCAAAATGATTTCAAAAATCATTTAGAAGCATTAGAGATAAATCTCAAAAGTTGGTGGTCACACCACATCAAGTTTAGGCCAAGCCAAAAGTCCAAAAATTCCCTTAAAGGACATTTTGGTCATTTTGGCCTTGAGTCAATTCTCGATCGAGTTGAGTCTGAAAAATGCAGATTATTGTTCAACAAATCAATATCAAGGTATTAGAGGTGATCAAAGGGTTTGGAGAGGGCTCAAAGGTCAAATTCCACTAGGTGGAAGGTCCAGTGGCATTGGATGTAAATATTTAAAGGTTTTGTAGCCTTTGGGTATGGATTAAGTTTTTGAGGTTAGAGTCCTCCAAATGAGCTCAAATTTGGAGGGTTGACACTAGAGACATGTCACTTCAATATGAAATTGGTAGACTCTGAATCGGATGCCAGTTGACAGGATTTCAAGGTGATGGAAAAATCACCTAGAAGGGGCTTTAGGACCTAAGTCTTTAGCCTAAGGATTCTGGGTTTGGATTGAACTTAAGATTTGGATTGGGCCTAAGGGCTAGGAGCTTGGAAGATCCTAGGATCTAGGACTCAGAAAGGAATCAAGAGTGACCTCATACAAAAATGAGGTCAACACCTTATCATGGTACTGCATCCTTATGTGTCTGCCTACCACTTGTGAGTTCCCTTTTTCTCTCCTTCCAACCCCTTAGGAAATCATTGACTTTCCCACTGTAGACATAGCTTATGTTGTTGAGGAGTGGAACCTGGCACTTGTGGGCTATGCTCTCGAAGAAAGACCTTTATATGAAGCTTTGTTTAATCCTATAAGGAAGATATGGAAGCTAAAAGGTAATATTAAGCTTATCTCCCTTAGTGATGGATTCTTCTTGTTCAAGTTTTCCATCTCAGAAGACTATGAAATGGTATGGTCTAGAGGTGCATGGTTCATTTTTTGGTAAACCTTTCATATTTCAAAAATGTTCTTCTCAATTTGTCCTAAGAGGGAAGAGTTTACCTCAGCGCCTATTTGGTTCAAGATTCATGATTTACCCCTATGTTGTTGGACTCCGATAGGTATTTCAAAATTGCCACTAAAATATGTTATCCTATTGTGGTCGATGCTCTTACTGCTTCCAAATCCAGGCTCACATATGTTCGAGTCTGTGTCCAAGTTGACTCCACTGCCTCCTATCCTGAAACCATCCCAATTTATATAGAAGGTAAGATTTTTAACCTCAAAATTCCTCTTCTATGGTGACACTCAATCTAGACATCTACACATAATTTTGTGGACGAATACTTGCAAATCATACTCTAAAGGTGGCCTTGGTATTGAATCTTTTCATGCTTTAAGATTAGCCTTTAATAGTGGGATAATTCTTAGACTTTATAACAATGCTACATCTCCCCTATCCCGTTGGTTAAAAGCTAGATATATTTCCCCTTAGAAAACTTCCCAAAACAACATCTCTGCCTTTTGGAAAAGCATCTGCAATATGGCTGCCTTTTTTAGCAACAAATTTAAGTTTCATATTGCACATAACAATCCTATATCTATTCTATGGGATCATTGGTGTCTAAATGATAAAATTACTTCCATATTTCTTGAATTACTATCTACTACGCATTGTAATCAGATAGCCACTCTCATTGACTGGATGCATGAGAACTTCTTATCTGATGTCATCATCCAACACACCATAAACAATAATATAGGCAATCCCTATATCACCTAGCTTCTCCAAACACATCACATAGGATACTATTGTGAACTCTTCTTTTAAAGACTACTACTTAGAATTTTTTACGAATAACAACACCTACGATTGGCATTCGTTGGTTTGGCACAAAAAGCATTATTTGAGATTCTCTTTTTATACCTGGTTGGCGTTGAGAGGTGGCTTTAAAATAGTTGAAGCTCTTTCTAAAAGGAATGCTCATATTTCAGATCTTAAGTGCTCTCTCTTTCATGGCTGCCCTGAATCTACCTCCCACTTGATGTTTGAATGTGGCAATTCCTTTCAGGTTTTAACTAAACTAATTCCACATTTACACAATCATTTCTTAAGGCCCGCCGTCTCTCAAGTATTAGACCGCATTGTGGGGCTTGCAGTTTACCGGAACAGGAAAGATGAGATTCTCCTCACTTTTCATGCTACGATTTCTTTTCTCTGGACTGAACTTTATAATAGGAGATTTAAAGCTAAGGCTATTTGTGCTATCATTTTTT
>NW_021457833.1:0-217 GCF_001605985.2 Dendrobium catenatum
GACCTTTTGGACCCTTAGTCTAGTTCCTAGGAGGACCCGGAACTTTCTAAAATTAGCTTATATCACTTAAACTTTAAATATCAGTATTCTGAGCTCTTAAAACTGATCAACAAACTGAAATAATTAAAATATATTCTACTTCACTAATATTTGAATTTCAACAAAAAATTTCTTTTCTGACCTACAACAGACCTGAACTTTAGACAATTTTAACTAA
>NW_021457834.1:0-210 GCF_001605985.2 Dendrobium catenatum
AAGAAAAGGTAGGGATAGACCTAAAAAGACTTGGTTAAAAAATATTAGAAATGATTTTTCTTTATTAGATTTAAATGAAAATTTGACTTTTAATAGGACACAATGACAAAAAATGATTCATGTAACTGACCTCACATAGTGGGACAAAGGCTTGTTGTTGTTGTTGTAATCAAACAAGTGGAAACTAGAAAACTATACAAATTCAGTTCT
>NW_021457835.1:0-293 GCF_001605985.2 Dendrobium catenatum
TATAATAGATTAGATCAAGCCAAAATTTCTTCTTCCACGTATAGACTTGTCAGTTCCATGCAATAAGATCAATACTCCTAAGTTCTCATGCACATAGTATATTATGATAGAATGTAACATTTGTTAAGTAAATAATATACCTTCATATTATAGAACAACATATGTGATGTTGTAAATATCAATATTAGTAATATTAAATAGCTCTCAATCTCTAAAGTATTATACATTTTCTATTACAAAGTATAAAAGAATGCCATAAGTACACAATATGAATAAAACATATTTCTAAATAT
>NW_021457836.1:0-236 GCF_001605985.2 Dendrobium catenatum
CTGGTTGAGATCTGCATTCAACACGGCCATCATCGGGATGTTTGGGGTCATTTTCACTTTATGGATCAAACCTTGTCAACTCTATCGGGCTGTCGACGGAGGATCAGGTTTCGTAGGCTTCGTGCCCTTGTTAGTGAATTCTTATTATTGTAGGCATTGGAGGCCTAATATGAATGTATTAAGACAAATATATCAGTCCTAGCAATCGTATATTTGTTTGAGAGTTCGAAGCTTGT
>NW_021457837.1:0-214 GCF_001605985.2 Dendrobium catenatum
ACAGTTTTTGGGAACCGACCTATGGAATAATCGTTCGTACTAGACGAACCTAGTTCGTATGGGATGATGTGTGTGTACGAAGTCATTTCGTACCCATAAAAATTAGGTTCGTTTCCAACGCATTTAAGTAAAATCATCCAGGACGATCCATGATCGTACGGTTCGATCCAATTTGTATTGACTTGAAAAATTGCAGTTTTTGGATGATTATTTT
>NW_021457838.1:0-257 GCF_001605985.2 Dendrobium catenatum
TGATAGGTGAAAATGGCTATCAAAGTTGGGCAATGACCGACAGTGGGTGATGGCTAATAACGTTGGTGGTAGTTGCTGGCGGCAATAATAATGAATATATATTGTATTTGAAAATCAGTCAAATCTAAATAATTTCAAATATATTAAAATTGAACCAATTGTGAATTTCAAATGTATCAAAAATTTACATTATATTTGTTTTATTTCAAAGTAAAAATCAATATTCTTGATACGTCATCACAAAATTATCTTGATTG
>NW_021457839.1:0-202 GCF_001605985.2 Dendrobium catenatum
ACGCCTCACTTGGACTGAGGCGCGCCTCAGAGGCGCATTTGCGCAATTTTGGCTGCGGCGTACGCCTCAAATATATGCTCAGTATCTCTCAGTACATGCTCGGTACCGCTCAGTATATGCTCGGTATAGCTAGGTATATGCTCGGTATAGTTAGGTATTTGCTCAGTACTGCTAGGTACATGCTCGGTACCGCTCAGTATAT
>NW_021457840.1:0-268 GCF_001605985.2 Dendrobium catenatum
GGCACCTAAGGTTGGCTTCAAATTTCTGAAAGGGGGAATGGTTTATGCACATCTTTGGACCTTTATCCCATAATTGGTGAAATATGTAGCATTGTCACCATGGGCACGAGGATCAAAGCCTCCTTAGGACGTGAGCCTGCAACTTAAAGTTTCCAGCTTATATACCTTACATAAAAAATAAGATAAAAAGATGAAAATAAATCACAAATAGGTTAAGGTACTAATGCTTGACTTGAAGTTTATTTAATAGTTCAATATTGCATGTGGC
>NW_021457841.1:0-211 GCF_001605985.2 Dendrobium catenatum
CATTTCATAGATAACAACTGGTTATTGCAGAAAAAAAATTATTAATTTTGGATTTATGCCACCACCACATGATGGTATTGCTTTGTGTGAGAAGCTTCACTTATTTTTAACTGAATGGAAAATTCAGAATAGAATATTCAGTATAACTCTTGACAATGCTTCAGCTAACAATGATTCTGTTGAATTCTTAAGAAACCAATTGAATTTGTGT
>NW_021457842.1:0-264 GCF_001605985.2 Dendrobium catenatum
ATTAAAGGTCAAGTGTGGAATTTTAATCCTAAGGGAAAGAAAATTCATCCCTAGGGAATCCAGATTTAAATCTATTAGGGTAGTGCCACGGAGGGCATGCTCTACCACTAATCGTTTAACTCAAATGCTAGGGTGGTGCCACAGAGGGCATGTTCCACCACTACCGGATACGAATTAGGATGGCACCACGAAGGGCAAGCTCCACCACTAATCGTTTAACTCAAATGCTAGGGTGGTGCCACATAGGGCATGCTCCACCACTAA
>NW_021457843.1:0-432 GCF_001605985.2 Dendrobium catenatum
CCATTATCGTCCAGGATGATAGGCATATCGTCCTGCCGATTAGTTCAATTATGAGGAAAATCATCCTGAATATCGCCCTGAAATTAAGCTGGACGATGTCAAATCATCCTGGACGATCTTGCGATCGGCCTGGACGAAATCCACATTAATTGTTTTCCAAAACTGCCTGAGAAATTTTGGAAAAATTGCTCTGGATCGGCCAGGATGATATTTTATAGTCCAGGCCGATATACCATGACGATATCCAAAAATGAGATTTTTCTAAGTAGATATGGCGGTAGATTCTTGCTAAATTGAGCCGATCGTCCTGGCCGATACAAAATCGTCCAGGACGATGTGTTTTGCAAGAAGACAGCTGCTTTAATGAGGATGCCCTAATTAGGGTTTCTACTTTATGTTGCAAACCTATTTTTATGTCTTATGTTTTGATGA
>NW_021457844.1:0-236 GCF_001605985.2 Dendrobium catenatum
GAGCATAAATGAAATAATCAATGGAGAATTTGAATTTGAATGAGCTAAGTGCCAAGCACTTTGACTTCAATGGATGATGAAGAATAGAACTCAAAGCCTAAAGTTAAAATCTCCATCTCAAAAAATTGATGAATTTTGGAAATGCAAAGCATAAAGCTTATATTGAATGAAGCTTTAATTTTATTTGAAAGGATGCATGGTTTGATCCTAAGTGAGAACATGAATAAATATCATAA
>NW_021457845.1:0-543 GCF_001605985.2 Dendrobium catenatum
TGTCGGATCTCCAATGCCTGACTATAGTTGTCAAATCACTAATGTTCCTAAACTACTAATGTGGAACTGTTACCTTCTGACCACCATTGTTGAAAAGCCACTGCTATAACATTGCCACAAATGGACTACTGTTGCCATGCAATCAAAGTCATTGGCCCGTCGTTCTCCATCTAGCACTATTAGATTGTTGTCATTTAGCCACAATAGCACAAACATCTTTTAACATTACAGGAAAAACATTATTTTTTGGCGGTCATTTTCACCGGAAAATGACAAAAATCTATCGAAAGTTTTTTCGTTGGTAAAATACGTGTCTAAAAACTGTTACCGGAGCAAAATAATCCGCTTATGATGGATTTCCTGCTGAAATAATTCGCTGGAATTTTTTTTGGAAAACTAAAAAAAATTACTTGCATTTGGCCCGAGCAAAATAATCCGCCGAAATTTTTTGTTGGACTTGTTGCAAAATAATCCGCTTATTTATTATATTAGCTAATTAATTAATTTTCAAGTTGGATGGTTTAAGTGGAGGAATGCATCGGG
>NW_021457846.1:0-418 GCF_001605985.2 Dendrobium catenatum
AGAATTTTTAGATATCTTTTGGGGACCCAAAGCTTAGGATTTTGGTATCCTAGACACAACACTTCTTTTGAGATTATTGATTTTTCTGACTCTGATTTTGCAGGATGCAAGGTGGGTAGAAAAAGTACTTCAGGAACTTGTCAATTCATAGGATAATCTTTGGTCTCATGATCTAGTAGGAAGAAAAATTCTGTTGCACTTTCCACTGCTGAAGCTGAGTACATAGCTCTTGGAAGTTGTGTGGCCCAAATCCTTTGGTTGAAACAACAGGTATTGGATTTAAGATTACCTATAGGCACCATCTCAATCTTTTATGATAACACTATTACCATATGCATTTCTAAGCATCCTATCCAACATTCAAGGACTAAGCACATTGATATTAGGTATCACTTCATTAGAGATCATGTGACTAAGG
>NW_021457847.1:0-268 GCF_001605985.2 Dendrobium catenatum
CAGGAGGCAAATCAGGGAATTATTTCAAGGACAAAAAGAGGAGCCAGAGCGGTAAAGAAGGCAGCCACCCGAAGAGGCAGCATCAAGCCCGAAGAGCAGCAGCCCGTGAGAGAAAATTTCCAGAGAAGAAAAGCTGCAGCAGCCCCAATCCAAGAAGAATATGAAAGAACCAAAATCTACTCATCTAATCTAGCTCCCAAACATTAATTTTATAACTAAACATCAGCTCATTAATGAGCTACACTTCTACTAGATATTAATGAGCTTG
>NW_021457848.1:0-246 GCF_001605985.2 Dendrobium catenatum
CATATAATCTTTCAATTTCAAAGAACAAAAAGATAGTTCAAGCATTTTGCATTAAGTCATGCTAAAACTGTATCATCAATAGTCCATTCAGTAAAAAGAAGTTTAGTTTTATTCCATTAATTTAATGTGATGGAGGTGAATAACCTTCTTTAACAAGCATCTATAAATGATAGTCAATCGATTGTGAAAACGTAAACATACGAGTTTTTTAGAAATTAAAAGGTATATTATCAAATAAAGGTGGTC
>NW_021457849.1:0-319 GCF_001605985.2 Dendrobium catenatum
AAAGTGAATTGTTTGAAAAGCAAAATTGTGGAGTTTGAATGTATATGAGCTTAGTTGTATGTGTTGGAAGATGTCCATTTTGAAAAGTAGATTAAGTAATTTTGATGAGTGGTTTATGTTTGATTTAGAAATGTGAAATTGTGTATTTGTAAAGAAAATTATATATTTTAAAGGTAAAACGTATGTATGATTTGAGAAGTAAATTTTGAGATTTCGGAAGAATTAAAAGTGTATGTTTTAAAAAGTATAAGTGTGAACTTTGAAAGGGTGAGATGTGTAAACTTTTGGAAGTAGAACATGTGTATTTTGAAAGAGATCT
>NW_021457850.1:0-258 GCF_001605985.2 Dendrobium catenatum
AGCGCCCCTTGATGGAGTTCGACCTGCCCGGTCAGGTTGCGGGGTCAAGGGGTAGCGCTCTTGTGGGGGTTTCCGGGGGCAGCGCCCTCGAAACAAATTTTGGTTGTAAGGATATTTTTGGATTCTCTTTTCTATTTCTCTTTGTGTTTTGTTCATCGTTCCCTAACAATAACACCCCTACACAATGTGTTTAATTATGTTGGTGGAAATTGCCTAAATATTCATATAATAAAGAGTAAAAAAAAGCTGGAGGACAAA
>NW_021457851.1:0-533 GCF_001605985.2 Dendrobium catenatum
ACGATGATTCACATGCTGCCGAGTCAGATTCAGATGAGTCTTTAAAGGCCAGAGATGAAGAGCACATAAAAAACTTGGAGACTCAACTTGCAAGCATGATGTCACAAGTCAGGGAGATGCAAGAAAAGTTGGATAAATCACAGCAAGAGTCTCTTAAAATCCAGCAGTCAGCTTGAGAACTCACGGAAAAGGCCAAAAAGGCAGAATTTAGTTCCAAACCTCTCGAGTCACCGCCTGTGACCCTTCCTTGTCCAGTTGAAGCACCTCCAGTTTACCCTATGGTTTCCACCGCTCTTCCGATTCTGCCTCAGAAGGATATTAAGCAATTAATTGAGGACCAGGTAAGGGAGGCCTTAGCCCTTTCGCAAGGAACCGCGTCTATTCAATTGTGTTGACTGGGTCTGAGAAAGGGTAGACCTTACCCCGAAGAATATGACTTAGTTCCTTACCCAAAGGGCTTTGTGCCACCAATTTTTAAAATCTTCACTGGAATTGCAAATCCGAGACAGCATCTGGCCCACTTTCGAGCAAGC
>NW_021457852.1:0-607 GCF_001605985.2 Dendrobium catenatum
ATATTTTACGCCATAGAATATTGCTGGTCTCATCACCATCTTATAAAATTTTTCCTTAAGATCGAGTGGTACTTTTCTATCACACAACAAACTTGAAGCATTCCTCCACATCAACCATCCAGTTTGAATTCTACTAATAATATCCCCATCTATTTCACCATCACTTTGAACGATAGGCCCAGATATCTAAAACTGAGTGTACTTATATGACTGCAAGCAAGCCAAACAAATTATTTCATTTTCAGAAAAGGATAAAACTTCAACAGTTAAATTTCTAGCGGTCGAAAATAAAAGCCCATTTCAAATTCACATGATGTTAAAAGGATCTGCAACCTAAGAATTAAAGAAGAATGCAATTTTTATACTAAGTATAGTTTCACATAATTTATAATTACTCCTTTTTTTCCCTCGTCAACAACATTGTCCTTCTATCATTTTGTACAATCAATAAAATTTGCTACATTTTACACCATAGTCGCTCGTTTGCCAAACAGATTCCAAAACTTGAAAAAGTAAAATAAATAAATAAATAAAAGCCCAAAGTTCCCATCTTTGCAATGCAGCAGATATAATGAATTATTCAAAGCTCTGAAACACTACTTATGAT
>NW_021457853.1:0-303 GCF_001605985.2 Dendrobium catenatum
AAGAAAGTCACCCCTGAAGGGGTATTTTTATTTCCCTTTGGATATTAAAGTCATTCTAACTTGGCTTTCTAAATAGAAGAGAACATTCCCCTCATGGATATTCTCTTCTCTTTGTATTCCAATTTGGATATAATAACCCAATTTAAAATCACTTTC
The DNA here is from genome assembly GCF_001605985.2 of Dendrobium catenatum. NCBI lineage: Eukaryota > Viridiplantae > Streptophyta > Magnoliopsida > Asparagales > Orchidaceae > Dendrobium > Dendrobium catenatum. Next base: position 157 of record NW_021457853.1, read on the forward strand.
ACATTACAACTATTTCAAATATATTTACATTTCATCCAAATATAAAAGAAAATATAAACCATTTGTAATGTTATCTTAAGTAGTTATAATAAAATCATCTCAAGTAGTTTTATATTTGCATTTTAATTTAAATTCACCTGCCACACT
>NW_021457854.1:0-343 GCF_001605985.2 Dendrobium catenatum
CCACATATCAGAATTTATTGTAGTCGCAACTTGGTTAAATGTTATACACTATATAGTGAGGATTGCAGTAATATAAGATATATAATGATTAACAATGTAAATCAATTTATCCCCCGATGTTGATTAACCACCCATATCCACCAACAAGGTCATGGGCATATCCATACCCACCCATACCCATTGGGTATAGGTGGGTACTTGAGTGGGTGTGGATATGAGTACCCAATGCAGAGCTCTAATTTACATACATGCTATTTATATTTCTAATATTCAAAATTTTATATTTTATGTCTATTATTAATAAGTAATTTTAATATTAAATATATAATTCCTATATTTCATT
>NW_021457855.1:0-451 GCF_001605985.2 Dendrobium catenatum
GGGGAGTTTAAAAATAATTCTATTGGGCCCATTATGGGTCAGGTTGTTTTCTAAAATAGCTTTCTTGTATAATTTTTTTTAAAAGCAATGAGAAAATAGTGGTAAAAAATTGTCTCAAATGAAGCCTAAGTAAGATTAAGTAACATCAGTTAAGGTTTTATTTGAGATAATTTTCTTACTGTTTTTTGTTTTCTAGTATATTTTTTTATAAAACGTTGAAAAATCAATAACCAGAAGTTGTTCCAAACGAAGCCTAAACTCTGAATAATGATAAGACTCATTAAATGATCTAATATAAGAATGAAATTTTCATAAAATTAGGCAACTTGCTCATTTATGAGGAGTTTTTTATTCTAAAAACTTTATGCATGCCTTTTCAAAACTCATAAGCATTAGTGCAAAAAATAGAAAAAATAAATCATCATTCATTAATAAAAAAAAAGAATATAAT
>NW_021457856.1:0-230 GCF_001605985.2 Dendrobium catenatum
CTTTTGGTGGTAATTCCAAAAGTTATTTCAGAAGAGCAGGTAGCTTTCTTAAAGGGGAGAAGCATTTCAGATCATTTATTGCTGGAACAGGAATTGGTCAAAAAAATCAGAATTTCTAAATCTAAAGAAGGTTTGGTGGCCATCAAGCTAGACATGGAGCAAGCCTACGATAGCATGTGTTGGAATACACTTGATGAGATGATGAAAAGACTGGGTTTTTCCGTGAGATT
>NW_021457857.1:0-1143 GCF_001605985.2 Dendrobium catenatum
CGGAACAGAACTTATTTTCAGATTTCAGAGCTCGTTTTAAAATTCAGAATTCCCTGACCCAGACAACGGAATCACATAGGATTCCGACCCCTTATAACTCCCTTCCGATAGCATACAAAAAATCAATTCATTCAATCATCTCATTTCAGAAAATTCAGAAATCGTACGAAAATTCAGCGGCATAACGGCAGTATACGGAATTTAAACAAAATTCACAGATTGAGAAATTTATCAAATTACCACAGAACATTCACAACAACATTGTAAGACTTTCATTGTACTGACAAAACATTTATCAACATCCTGATAATTTGCAGTTTGCTTAAAACACCGCTGAATTCAAATTATCCGGTAAAAATCTTCCAGAAAATACTCAAAACGTGCATAATTATCATCTCAAAGACATACCAAAAGTTACGCGGTAAAACCTTTGTCGAACGAAAATAATACCCGAAATTCGCTAACGGAAATAAAATCCAAAACAGAAAACTCGTCAAAATCCTCGTTTCTGAAATTGAGAAAGACGGAATGTGTCTTACCTCGAGTCGGTCAACTTCTTTAACTATAGCAACAGACAAAAACGGACCGAAGTCGTCCAAAAATCACTTTTTCTTCTTTTTCCTTCGATTTTCTCTCTCATGGGCTTTTCTCTCTCTTCAAAATATCTCATTTCTATATATATCCAGACGGATCGTCCCGGACGATCGCAACTTCGTCCCGGGACGATTTGGCTCTGGACGAATTTCGTCCAGACGAGATTAATTACCGTCCCTGAATGACTTGGCTCTGTAAAATTTTCGTCCAGACGATCCAAATTTCGTCCAGACAAACCATGTAGCCCGCACAACCTGTATAGATCGTCCCGGGATGATCCAACTTCGTCCCGGACGATACTGGTAGAAAAATGATCTTTACAATCTCCTCAACTTCAGAAAAATGTCGTCCTCGACATTGCCAAACCAAAACTCAGTCAGAACAAATACGGATATGCTTGCCTCATGTCTGACTCCTCCCACGTTGCTTCTCGTGCTGTTCGGTGCTTCCACTGAACTTTAACCATATGAATCCGTTTACTTCTTAACTTACGAACATCGTAGGCCAAAATGTTCTCAGGTTCTTCTTTGTACTGCAGATTCTCCTGAA
>NW_021457858.1:0-489 GCF_001605985.2 Dendrobium catenatum
AAGTAGGTCTCTAAACTTCGGTTCACCACCTCCGTTTGCCCATCAGTCTGTGGATGGTAGGCGGTGCTTCTTTTTAGGACCGTGCCTTACATCCTGAACAATTCTCTCCAAAATTGGCTGAGGAACACTTTGTCTCGATCAGACACAACAGATTCAGGAATCCCATGCAGTCCAACCACCTCTCTGATAAATGTCGCCGCCATTGTCACCGTCGTGTAAGGATGTCGTAAGAGAATGAAATGTGCATATTTGCTGAGCCTGAGCCACCACCACCATGATGATCGTGAATCCTTCTGACTTGGGTAAGCCGTCGATGAAAACCATGGACACTTCCTCCCAAACTCTGTTTGGAAGTGCCAATGGTTGTAGTAAACCTCCTGGAGCCAAGGCCATATATTTGTTTATTTGGCAGATCTCACACCCCGCCACCATCTCCTCCACATCTTTATGCATTTCTTTCCAATAGAGTTCCGCGGCCAGCCTCCTGTA
>NW_021457859.1:0-476 GCF_001605985.2 Dendrobium catenatum
AGAAACTAAAACAAACTACAAGACAAACTACATAAAATAGAAAACAGACAACAGAAAACACATACTAGAAAAACGAGGGACCCTGATCATCGGATTGAGGTGGTGGAGGTGGCTGCTGAAAGTAGCTGGCAAGCATAGTAAACTTAGCATTGAACCAGGCGACGTCCTGGTCATACTGCTGCTGTTGGTGGGTGATGTAGCTGTTAAATAGGGCTAAATCCTCTATGTGGTGCTGCTCGTATTGGACAATATCCTCAGAGTGTTGCTTCTCCTGTGCAACAACGTAAGCGTCAAAGCGGGTCTCCCATCAATCAAACCTCTCTATCAACTGATCAACTGGTGAGTGCTGGTGTAGAGGAATAGGATCAGGAATGGGAGCGGAAGCGAAAGCCTCCTCCTCCCCAGCCCCACGAGGTTCCTCATCCCCAGGGTGGAGATAAGTACTGTGAAGGGTACTGAAGGAACTGTTTGAGTAG
>NW_021457860.1:0-203 GCF_001605985.2 Dendrobium catenatum
GAGTTCATTCAAAAATTGGTATCGGCTATAGTTTAAATTAAAATGCATCTTTTAACTTAAATAGAAAAAGGTCATACACATAATGTCTCTTTTGCTCTGGCTTTTGAGGTGATTCTAGGGCTTCTCTACGTACGTTTGTTTGGTGTCTTCCTTGTTGGATTTCCTTTAATTTTTTGCTCTAGTTTTCATGTGGTTCCTTTTTA
>NW_021457861.1:0-478 GCF_001605985.2 Dendrobium catenatum
ATTTTCTCGCCGCACATCCTATCCCGGCAGACTCCTCACTTAATGATGATCTGCTAGATGAACAAATCATGCAAATTGATGAAAATGAAAAAGTACCATTTTGGGAGATGTATTTTGACGGAGCATCGTCGATTAAACTTGCCCGACCTCCAAATCTTGCTAGGGCACAAGCCGGCATCGGTCTTATTTTCATAGCCCAAGAAGGAGGCATAATGAGATTTTCATTCAGTCTAATTGAACCCCGGACCAACAATGAAGCTGAGTATAAAGCTTTAATTATGGGACTGGAGATCGCAATTGATGTCAGAATTCAAAATCTTAGAATTTTTGGTGACTCTCAACTTGTAATAAATCAAGTCTTGGGGGTTTATAAGATTTGTAAGCTTGAGTTGGCTCATTATCATCGGCGAACACTTGAGCTTCTGAAACAGTTGCCAAATGTTGAATTAGCTCGAGTTCCTCGAGGGCAGAATGACAA
>NW_021457862.1:0-246 GCF_001605985.2 Dendrobium catenatum
GTATTTTGGTTTCCAAATGTAGACATCACGTTAATAAAAAAAGTAGTCTAAACTTATGATTTTGAAACAAAGCTCTGATACCACTTGTTGAATTTTGTTCAATATGAATTAGGTTGTTAGACTTAAGCTTATATCCCAGTGGCTAACCAAGTGGGGGTGGGGGGAGTGAATTAGTAATTAAAAAATTATCCCTCTTTTGAAATTTAAACTGATAATTGTTAAGATAGTTGCTATTTGCATGCTTTA
>NW_021457863.1:0-604 GCF_001605985.2 Dendrobium catenatum
CCTAGTCTACAAATAGAAAGGAATGTTGGTAGTGGTTTTCAGGAATATATACAACGAATGTAACAAGTTGAAATGCACATATCATATCGTATAAGGGAAAAGATTTTTACATTTGCCATAAATACATTGTCCCTACAAGCAGCACTAGAAGAATTGTGATGAATACAAGTGTCCGTAAAATAGTATTAGAAGACTTACAGTCATTGCAACTTGCTTGTAAATAATAAAGTCTCTTGCAAACATGCAAACAAAATATGTAGTAAACACTAGGAGATTCATGTAAAGAATACACTAGTAACCAACAAGCAGTAGTAGAAGATCTGCAATATGAACAAGTCTTCTATTAATACAAATGTGATAACCATATGCCACCTATGGATGGATATATAAAGACTTCAGTGAATGCAGTCAATCTTAATATGTGAATGAATACATCTACCTACCTACAGGTGGTGGTAGCGGAGGTACCGAAAAGACCAAAGACATCATTACATTCGAGGTACTTATTAGTTGTTGTGGCAAAGACACTATAGCACCTCCACGACCAACATTTGTCTAACATCTATCAAATACACTGACTCCCTACAAGAGAGGGAAGAGGATA
>NW_021457864.1:0-552 GCF_001605985.2 Dendrobium catenatum
AATAAACACCTTGCAACTAAAAACATGCAAATGTGACAAATTAGGTTTTCTCCCTTTTAGCAATTCATAGGGTGTTTTATTTAAATTGGATCTCACATTCACCTTATTTAGAACATAACATACAGTGCTAACCACCTCAGCCCAAAAATATCTAAGAAGTGAGTATTCTGCTAATATTGCTCGGGCGGCTTCTATTAATGTTCTGTTTATCCTTTCGACTACCCCATTTTGCTGAGGGGTTTTAGGTGTAGAAAAATTGTGATCAATTCCTTTATCTTTATAAAAATTTTCAAATCTCGCATTTTCAAATTCTTCTCCATGATCACTTTGTATAGAAATAATTTTACACCCTAATTGCCTTTGAATCCAAGTCAAAAAATTTCTAAATTTCTCAAATGATTCATTCTTATAAAATAAAAATCTAACCCAAGTGAATCTTGAGTAATCATCCACTATAACAAATTTTTATACTTTCCCTCCTAGACTTATAGTTCCAACTGGTCCAAAAAGATCCTTGTGTAAGATTTCCAAAGGTTTACTAGTCCTAAGATC
>NW_021457865.1:0-313 GCF_001605985.2 Dendrobium catenatum
TGCTCAATATACTTAGGTCAATGCTAAGTTGCTCAACAATGCCAAATTTGTTTTGTAGATATGTGATACAAATTGCAATGTACATTCCTTTAAAATCAATGCTAAAGATAACCTTAGAGTTATGGAGTGGGAATAAACCTATTTTATGATATATTCATATATAGGGATGACTAACACATGTCTCAAGGCAAAAATTGATGAATTAGAACTACATTCAAAAGTGAGCATATTTGTTAGATACTCTAAAGGGCTAAGGAAATGTTTGTTTTATAGTCTTTAAGATAAGAAATTATTTATGTCGACAAATGTTATC
>NW_021457866.1:0-329 GCF_001605985.2 Dendrobium catenatum
GCCTCAGAATGGAGGAGCTCGACGCACTTGATGAACAAAGGTTACAAGCTCAACAAAATCTAGAAATCTACCGAGGAAGAATGACAGTCTTTCGATCGGATGGTGCGTCCTCGATCATTTCAGGAAGGGGAATTGGTCCTGGTGCTGAGAAGACCAATCATCCCACACCGAAAAATTGATGGCAAATTCGTATCAAATTGGGAAGACCCATTCGTCATCGAGAAGGTGTACCAAGGAGGAGCATATCAGTTGATCGATCTGAACGGTCAGAGACCTATGCCGCCTATCAACAGCCGACATCTAAAGAAGTATCATGCATGAAAATTCCA
>NW_021457867.1:0-231 GCF_001605985.2 Dendrobium catenatum
TTAGGGAGTTTTTTCTTCCTTTCTCTGATTTTGGTTGCTGGAGGTTTTTAGCTTGGTTTGTTTCTCTTTTGAGCCGGCGGTGCCGGTATGGCGTCGAATAAATTGAAGGATCCTGATCTTTTTGGTGGTTTTCGCACCCTAAGTCTTTTCTTGAAGCTTTAGCTGGATCTTCTTCTTCCTTTTCTGATTTGAGGACTTCTACTTACCGTGGTATGCCGTCGCTTTGGGTTT
>NW_021457868.1:0-511 GCF_001605985.2 Dendrobium catenatum
AAGTGTGTCTAAAATCACACTAATATGCAAGAAGATATAATCACTATGGAAGGATAATGAAAGAAAATAGCAGCATATAGTATAAAATAAAAATATAAGAAATGCAAAAAATAGACATGACACTCAATGCTACCTACAAAAAGAATAAAGAGAAGAGATTTAATAAAATTGGTCAAAATAATAAAGAAAAAGCTACTGATTATGATTAATAATTCAAATTTGTGGTGAAAATTCATTATCGTAGAGTAAAATATCACATCAAATAAACTATAGAAATCAGTACTTTCCTACACTAGGTCCATTAATATAGACTAAATAGAAGATTAATGAAAATCATACTCAGCAACCTACAAAGATCTACCTCTAAAGAGTAAACTATACATATCACGTCAATCAATGTCAACAACTATCTCAACTCCCATCAGGCAACTTGGTAGATTGTGACCCCTAGTTGATGCACTAAACATAACTAATTTGGCAACAAGAAGAGTAGGGAAGAACAATCGTATGC
>NW_021457869.1:0-518 GCF_001605985.2 Dendrobium catenatum
TAGCTCGGTATAACTCAGTATTGGTCTTCACAGAGAGGTATTTCTCGTTATTATCAAATAATACCTAGCAATATCGAGTAAATACCAAATTTTTTTGGCGGGATTTTACCTCCGACCGGACGTTTCTCTACGTACGTTCACCGGACCTAATAATTGTTCCCGCCTTTGCCTCCAGCCTCCGATGCCTTCGTTCAAAATTTTTTTTATGATGTTGGCGTAGCTCTCTCTCTCTCCTTTTTTTTTTCTTTTTATTTCTCTCCCCACATTTATTTTGGGGGAAATTTTCCATTTTGACTGCTCAAGATTACCGCCCACTAGTTCTTTGTTTTTTTTCTTGGAGAGAGGAGGAGAATTAACAAAATATTTTAAAATGTTTTAGTAAGAAAATCAATTAATTTAATTATATTAACTTTATAATTTTATATTTTTTATGATTTCCTTTGAATAAATGTTAACCATTATGTCAACTTTGTTTAATAAAAATTTAATTTAGAAATAATAATTAATTAATTTATTAT
>NW_021457870.1:0-358 GCF_001605985.2 Dendrobium catenatum
CCTATTAGTGAAAGCATGACAAAATGCTTAATGGGATATGAGCTAGGCAGCAATGCAATGAAGATTTAAAAAATTTATGTAATATTTTTATCATTAGAAATGACTTATAATAAGTTAATATTCTCAAAAGATATATATTTATTTCAAGTTGGAGGTGAAAGCCTAAAACACAGCATATGCAAATTCATTTTACTATAATAATTTTTTGAACCATGCTTATTTTATCTTTTAAATAAATGCATCAGCTCATGATCCGACTAAATCCCATAGAATTAAGTCAGAGCTCAAGCTTGAACTTGCCAATTTATCAAGCTCAAGCTCGAACTTGACTAATTTTTCAAGCTCAAATTAGAATTGG
>NW_021457871.1:0-519 GCF_001605985.2 Dendrobium catenatum
TCAAAAAGTTTTCAAACTAATTTTTATGAATCCCGCTATGATACCACTTGAAAGTTCGTTAGGGATGTTAAGCCTTATAGAACTGGACCAAGCTAACCAAGAGGGGGGGGGGTGAATTGGTATTTTAAAAAAATTATTTTCAAAAAGAAGTAAAATCTCATAAACCAAAATAACACCACAAGAAAAATAAGTGCGAAAGTTAAAGTGCAGAAGCTAGAAACAAGAACACAGAAATTTATAGTGGTTCGGTCAACTCGACCTACGTCCACTCCCTAGAGGTGCCCTCCAAGTATTGCACTACAATCGTGACTCTCCTTTAGCCCCCACAACTATGCGGAGAAGCCTTTACAAAGAACCTCTTTTTGCCACCCCGGCAAGGCAGAGAACCTATCTCCTTTTGCTTCCTCCTGAAGCTGGTAGAGAACCAATAACAGTTGTTGAATCCTTACCTCTACCTACCCTTTCATGGATGAGAAACTCTGGACGAAGAAGAAGCAGAGTGATCCTTGAAGAAACCCT
>NW_021457872.1:0-785 GCF_001605985.2 Dendrobium catenatum
TATAAAGTAGCTTCCTGGACAACAACTTTACAACCTATTTTACCGACAGCTGCAGCGGTCCCAAACGAAGCCTAAATAGAGTAGATGAAAAGTGTAAAATTCAGAGATCATTTGGTCCTCTAATTAGTGTCCCGAAGCTTTCATAAGTGCTTGATCTAGGCTCATTTTTTACTTGATTAGATAACTTTTGAATTTGTTGGGTTCGTCTCATCTAGTTGATCAGTTTGGCTATAAGTTTATTGAAATCGAGTTTCGGATAATCTGTAGTTAAATTTTGAAAGTTCTCCCTTCAACCTGCATTGAGATTCGTAATTATTGCATGACATATCAAGTCCTATCTTGAATTAAAAATATGTCAGTCCCATATGCTTAAAATTTTTTGGGTTGAAAATACATAATCATGTGTTACAAACTCAATTTTGATTTTATTTTAGTGTAAACTTTCTAACATGATATCATTGTTAATTAATTATTTGGATCCTAGTTAATTAATCATTTCGATCATAATTGTTTGTGTTGTTTGTAACTTACTTGAGCCTTGGGGCTTTTTTGAGTTGTAGAGCTTTTTATCATGTTTGATAAATTTTAGAGTGGTGACACGTATGGATGATTGCTGAGGAAGTGATGGTCAATATGAAGTATTCTATTATTAATTGTTTGGAAGTAAAAGTGATTGATTTTCACTTATAAATTCAAAATTTGAAGACTTTAACATGATTTATGGTGTTAGTGTATCAACCCCAAATTATAATACTAGTTGTTAAATGATATGATAACCTCTTACA
>NW_021457873.1:0-225 GCF_001605985.2 Dendrobium catenatum
TTAAGGCCTTCAACAAAGAAAATTCATGAACAAAGACGTGAAGCCTACAAAACCCGATTCTTCTATACGGATTAATAGAAGTCGACAGGGTTCGAACTATCAAATAAATACACGGTTGTTGGGACCGATGTATTTGTTCCAATACATTCTTTTTAGGCCTTCAAGGTCTAAAATCAAGAAAATTCATGAACGTAGGCACAAAGCCTACGAGAAACCCGATCCCCC
>NW_021457874.1:0-788 GCF_001605985.2 Dendrobium catenatum
ATTTTTTAATTATTTTTAAATTAATTAAATATTAAATTTTACTTAAAATTAAGTTAAGATCATGTTTGCTATCTAATGAAATTGATTTTATTTTTCATTGATTAAAGATTAAATTTTGATCAATTTAAGGTATTATTTGCATTTTTTGGATTTAAACTTAATTTATTAAATTTTTTGAAGTTTTAAGAGTTAATTAAGGTTAAGTTTAAAAAAACTAATTAAGGCGCTTAATGAATTTTAAAACCAATGAGAAAAATTTTATGGGCAGTATGTGTCACTAAGTTTAAGTGTTCAAAGTTTTGTGTCAAAAGGAAATGTATCCTACTTGTTAAAGGTTTTCTAAGTTCTCTAAATAGGTCCTTAATTATTGTCCTTAATGACACTAGGTTGTAGGTTTACAATCAATGTTATTCTAACCCTTGATACATATATAGATGCAAATACAACATTCACAATCAATTCCTAGATCTATGATAGCCCTAAGACTAGGTGGTGTGTGCACCCTAAGCATATGAGAGATAAAATTAACATGAATGATTAACAACTTGATTAGTGAATAATTATGATAACTAATCACTAATCATCCCCACCAAATATATTCAAATAGCTCAATCTATGCTTAAAGTTTCAATGGTTCTCTTAAATGCTTTCAAAATTTAATGTATATATAATTTTAAAATTAAAATTTTGATATTTGAAAGTAACTTAATTTTAGAAATCTAAAGAGATCAAACTATTATTAAAAATAATTTTGAAAGTAGTTTTGAAAATACTTTAATAATATTAAG
>NW_021457875.1:0-283 GCF_001605985.2 Dendrobium catenatum
GGTCTAGGATTCGAGTCTATGTGTATGCGTTGTGTGTAGAAGTTTGCCTTAAATGGTCTAAATGTTAAAAAAAATAGTAATCATTGCAATATTATTTGAAGCTTATTTATTTCAATCTCAATAAATTTCAGAATCAATTTATGTCTTTAAGATGTGTTTCATTATCAAAATTTATGATTAATTTTATGATCTCTATTAAGGGTGTAAACGAGTCGAGTCAAGTCGAGTTTTGTCACTATCGAGTTTAGCTTATCAGTTGAAAAGCGAGCTCGAACTCAAACTC
>NW_021457876.1:0-274 GCF_001605985.2 Dendrobium catenatum
CTGAAGAGGAGACAATAAACTTGTGCTTAATAACAGATAATAATCTTGGTCAAAGTGACCAAGAAGAGGTTTGTGAACCAACTTATGATCAATTATTTGAAATTTATGAGCACATGCATGCATCATATAAAAAACTCAAGAAAACTCTGTTGCAAATTCAGGTCTATAAACTATGTTTTGATAATTGGCAAACACTCTTACTTGACTTGGACTATTTTTTTACTACTGACCTTTCAAGAATCAAAGATCGGACAAAAAAATGGAGCCAGCTCAA
>NW_021457877.1:0-348 GCF_001605985.2 Dendrobium catenatum
TTTTTAAATAAATACACTTAAAAATGAAATGAGCTAATTAACCTTCAAGTTAATTAATACACCCTTGATTAACTATTGCTCGCTTTCTTAATTGCTGTCCTATACCATGCACCATATGGAAGGGCAATAAAAACTAATAAATTAATTTTATATTGAAGAATTAATGAATATAAGTGTAATATGGATTAAGTACTAGTAGTTGGAGGTTTACTGGTACAAGTTTATGAGAAGTTTTTATCTTTTAAGAGCTGAGGTAGAACTAGAAGTATACGAATTTAAGCGTGATGGATGTGGTGAACTAATATATTCTTTTTTTTTTTTAGTTTGATTATATTCAACTTTAAAGAT
>NW_021457878.1:0-482 GCF_001605985.2 Dendrobium catenatum
ATCAAAACATAAGACATAAAAAATAGGTTTGCAACACTTTGGTGTTATATAAGTTATGAGTGTTTTTTGGAAGCTTTTTCCCTATTCAATGTTATGGGGTTTCCATGGAGGGTTGGGATGCATTGGAGCTCTCCCTTGGATGCTTGATAAGTGTCCCATGATGTTAGGTGGACCGATTTTGGTCAAGTAAGGGTAAACTTAGGTGGATAGCCAATTTTGATAATTTGTGCAAGGGGGACCATTTGGGTTGATATAGGATAAACCATGGATGAAACTTGGGATTAAACCATGCTAATAACATTCTAGAGTGATTTACATGGGTTTAATTAGCTGGTATATAGTTAGGGGATCAAATAAAAAAATTGATAAATTTTCCCTTTTGGCTATTTTGGAATTTTTTTTAATTGTTTGACCACTTTAACTAAGTTAACTAAGTCAACATTATCAAAGTGACTCACCCACACTTTGGATTCATCACACTA
>NW_021457879.1:0-4042 GCF_001605985.2 Dendrobium catenatum
AGGTGATAGATTCCATAATGAGTGGATTCAAAACCTGACTTATATATATATAATCAAAAAGTGAATTTAAATTTCGAATGGAAGATCATTTTCCATACTAAGTGAAATACTCACATGGGAGTTTGATTTTGAATAAGTTAATTTAGAACCTGGTTGATAGATTGATTATCGAAAAGAAGAATTTAAACATTATTTAGAAGATCAATTTCAAGACAAATAAGAATATGCATAAAGATATCGACTCTTTAATGTGTAGATTTAAAACTTATATAAATCGATTATAAGAAAGGTGGATATGAACTTTATGTAGAAGAATTATTTTTAGGAAAAGTAGATTACTAATCAGATGTGAGATTGATTCCTGAATTTGTGGATTTAGAAAAGGATTAAGAAATAGAAAAGACTGAGTGATGAATTATCCAAAAGGTGAAATTCAAACTTTTACTGGAAGATAGATTTCTAGACAAAGAATAATATTCATGCAGGAGATCGATTCCCAAATGAGTGAATTTAGAACCTGATCTATAGATTAATTATTGTATTGAAAAAGTGAATTTTAAAACTTTGAATAAAGATTGATTATCAGGAAAAGAGAAATACACTACTAAGAGATCAATTCTCAATAGAGTGAATTTAGAACCATAACCTAATAAATGAATTATCAAAAATGTTAATTTAAATTTAAATGATGGATGGATTTAGAACGTGCACCTATATATTGATTATAAAAAAAAGTGAATTTTAAAGTTTTTATGGAAGAACCAAATTCATGGACTTAGTGAAATACCATGACTCGAAGATATATTCTAGACCAATCAGGAATACTCATTAACAAAAATTGATTTCCCCAAAGAGTGGATTTTATGAAACCTGACTTAATAGATTTATTATCAAAAAGGTGAAATTTCAAATTTGAATGGAAAGATCGATTCTCTAGGACATGAGAAATAAGATAAGAGTTCCGATTTTGACATGAGTGGATTTGGAACCTTCATCAAAACATCAATTTTTGAAAGTGGTTGAAATTTCAAACATTGACTAGAAGATGAAATTCCCAACAAAGTGGAATACACTAACATGAGAGCAATTCAAAAAAATAAGGGGATTTAGATCCTGACTGATTAGATTAATTATTAAAAAGGTGAATTTTAAACTTTCGGACTGATATGTTGAATTCAAGATTAGTGCGGGATACTCAAACGTGAGATCTATTCTAATGAGTGGATTTGGAACCTAAATAATAGATATATTATTCAGAAAGCTAAATTAAACTTTTGATTACAAGAAACACGTTAAGATAAGTGGAATACTATTAATAGAAATTGAATTCTGAATGAGTGGATTTAGACCTGATCCGATAGATAAATTATTGGATATGTGGATTTAAACTTTTAACTAGAGGATTGCCCTTTATTAGATAGTTAAAAATATTTAGAAGGAGATCTATTTCTTAGAATAAGTGAGAGTTTAAAAACCAGGACCTTTAATATATTAATAAGAAGGTGAATTTTATCTTTGACTGAAAGATTTAATTATATGGTAAATTGCGGGATACTCAAAATGGAGAATGATTCTTGAATGAGTTGATTTATAGAAACCAAACCGAATAAGTGTCAAATTATAGAAGGTAAAATTTAAAAATTGATTTGGATGAATGAATTCTATAAAAAAGTTGAATATTAAGACTCAAGATTGATTCCGAATGAGTGGATTAGAACCTAACTATAGGTCAATTATAGAAAAGGTGAATTAAACTTGACTTGAAGATTAAATTTCCTAAGAAAGAAATGCTCATGAAGGAGAATCAATTCCTGAATGAGTGGTTTTAGGGGCAAACCAATAGATTGATTATCAGACAAGGCAAGTTTATACATTGTCTTGAATATCAATATTCTAGACAAACAAAGATACTTAACAAGATAGATCGAATCGTTTGAGAATGAAAAAAAAAAAAAATTTATTGGCAAGATCAATTTCCATATAAAGTGGATACTTAGATGAGATATCAAATTCCCGAATCAAATGGATTTGAGATCACAGCATTGATTATCGGAAAGGAAAATCTAAATGGTTGATTGGAAAGATCAATTGTTCCAAACAAAAATGGACAAACTATGAACAGTATATGATTCCTGAATGTTTGGTTTCAAAATATGATCAATAGATCTATTATCAAAGGATTGTGAAAGTCAAACTTTGTTGAAGATCAACTTCCAGATATAAAGGAGAAATACTAAGATGCGGAGATCAATTCTCAAATGAATGGATTTAGAAACCTGCTGATAGATCAATTATTAAGAAATGTGAATTTAATATAATTTTCTATAAGATTGATTTCAAACCCAAAGCCTTAAATTCGTTGAATGAGTAAATTATTTTCCTAGATAAGTAAATTAAAACCTTACTAATAGGTGCATTGTAAAAAATGTGAATTTAAAACTTTGACTAGAAGATTTGATTTTCCACACAAAGCTTAAAACTCATTATGGAGATTGATTGCAAAATAGATGTAATTTTAGAACCTGGACTGATAGATCAATATTAAAAATGGTGAATTTTATACTTGACTTATAGTGGATTTTTATGATAAGGAAAGATATCGCAAATAGTAGATCTGATTCCATAATCAGTGAATTTTGAAACCTTGAATCGATAGATTCATATTTTTTAAAAAGGTGAAATAAAACTTTTGACAAGAAGGATTTTTTTTTAGATAAAATTAAAATATCTCAAAAGAAGAGAATGATTTCCTTAAAGAAGTGGATTTTTAACCTAAATAGGAGATCGATTATTGGAAAAAAAATTTCAAATTTTGACTGGTTTGGACATGGTTGAATGTATAGATTAGGGTGGGGTTTTCCTACTTTATCGTGGATCTCCTTAGGTTTTGGTGGATGCAGGCTATTTGCCCCTTAGTGGTTCAATCTTTGGGCTGCTTTAGTTTTATATTTATTCTCTTTGTTTAATTGTTATTATAATATCTTAGTTTCTTTGAAGGATAATTCTTAGATCAGCTATGGATCTTAAGGAGTTGTATTTTCCCTTTCTTCAACCTTGGCCCCTCCGCAGATTTTTTTAAAGATGAATTTAAACTTTTGAATGGAAGATGATTATTCTGAGAGAGTGAAATACTAATTAAGTGTAGATTACTTCCGATTGAGTGGATTTATAACCTGACAAGGCGAATCAATTAGTGAGAAAAATGAATTTAAACTTGTTCTTGATGATTTATTATGAGCGCAGTGTATAATTTACCAATGGGAGGATCAAATTCCTGAATGAGTGGATTGAGGAACCTAACTAATTAGATGATTATTTAAAAACCTGAACTTTAAATTACTTGATTGAAAGAAATTGGCTTTGAAGGAAAAGAGGAATACTCTAGAGAGAGAAAGCTGTAGGAATTTCTAGACAGAGAAACGTTTAATTAAAAAACAAACAATTGGACGATGTTTTGAATTTTTTATGATGCGATCTGATCGTTGGACATCGTCTGAGATGATTAAAGGTTGGAGCAAAAATTCACAATTGGAGACCTGCTATATTCATCGGACAAGGGTATTTTTAATCTTACTCCTCTAGCATTTGCTAGAATTTCTCCATGACCGAGAAATCTGGACAAAAGGTATTTGTTTGAATGTTCATATAAAGGTTAAACTTCAACTACTAATGAAGTGTGGAATTGTTATAAACAAGAAGAGTTTCAAGGAAATTGCGGAAGGAAATTCAAGTCATGTTTGATGAAGATATTAAATTGTTGATAACGCGGAGAGAAATAAAAAATTTATTTGGAATTGCCTTACTGGCAAGCTCAAAAAGAAGATGCTGTGAATATTGGAATGTAGTGTAATTAATAATGCATTCAGAAATCAGGAGAGATATCAAGTAAAAGAGACTACCTGTTATGGTAAACTTATGGAGTATAATCTGCAATATAATGGAACTACCTGATGAACAATAAGAAATAAGTGATATATTGAAAATTTGAGTAAAACAAAAAATCGGTAGTATTAGAACAATGTGTATCCAGCTAGAACTAATA
>NW_021457880.1:0-850 GCF_001605985.2 Dendrobium catenatum
AATTATGACTCCTTTGTAGAGATTTACAAACCTGAACATCAGTTTTACTTGTGGTTTGTGATTGAATGAGCCTCAGAATCCATGGCTGTAGCATTGGAGAAGAAAATGGGAGAAGAAAATTAACTTTAGATTGTTTTTTACTGCATTACTTTTATGATGGAAGAAGCACAAGGACTTAGGCTTCGTTTGGGACAACTTTATTGCTGTTTCTTAAAGCAACTTTCTAGTAAAAAAAATTATTTTTTTACTAGAAAGTTGCTTTAAGAAGTAGTAAGAAAGTGGTCCCAAACGAAATCTTAAAGGCTGCAATGAATCTATCTATCAATCTTAAGCAGCACATACCTTAAGGGATGAATGCATTTCAGATAAAAGATTGCTCAAGGAATCAATTTCCTCATTTGTTGTTTTACTCTTCATGTCTTGCTCTGATGATTGAGCCAAAATGTCATCAATCTAAGGGAAAAGAAGAGAGGGTGGCATTAAATTTTGATGTTTGATAGTAAAACTGTAACTAATATGTCTAAAGACACCGAAGCCGAACGAGAAGATATTGAAATAGCACAAAGGTGATCCATGATGAATAAGAACACATAAGACAAGTAAAATGATAACAGAACACATAAGACAAGTAAAACCATCAGTAGAAAGTTAGGATTTGGGAGAAATAAACACAATGCCATTCATATCAAAATTTGCTAACCAATTCAAAAAAGGTTAAGAGATCTAAGAGACAGGAAGACTAACACATACAATCATTGAATCTAGAAAAACTCCTCAGGAGTCAGATAGTTTCAAAGTCTGGATATTGAAGAAAGTGATCACTAGCTTTGTAGTAATAATCATTTCCCAG
>NW_021457881.1:0-281 GCF_001605985.2 Dendrobium catenatum
TATCTAGTGTGACCTCATACCCGACTAAGTTGAACCTAGATTTGTCATACTTAATCTGTTCGATCCTTCAGTCCTCATTCAATCGAAACCTATATGTAGGTATAATATATATTCCTTATCATAAATTATTTAATTAGTTTTTATTTTATATATTATTAGTTATAATAATGATTGTTCTTAATATTATTATTAGCATTATTCTTATCATTAATATTAGTAATAATTATATTAAGAAGAAAGAGAAAATTTTTCAAAAAAAGGAGATAGAAAAATAAGAGAGA
>NW_021457882.1:0-292 GCF_001605985.2 Dendrobium catenatum
TTCAAGGATCTTTAATGCATAAGATTTTTGACATAATATTATCTCATCATCAGTCTGTATCACTTCAATGCCCAAATAAAAACTCATCAAGCCAAGATCACTCATATCAAATTTTACCTTCATTTAAGCCTTGAATTCTTCAATGCACTGAACATCAGAACCTGTCACAATCAAGTCATCAACATAGACTCCCACAAGTAGACTTGATTCTCCAGTATGCTTCATGTAAACGGCATGCTCCTGTGAATTTCTTCAAAAACCAAGGGATATTAAACACTCATCTAATTTTGTG
>NW_021457883.1:0-202 GCF_001605985.2 Dendrobium catenatum
TACATGGACTGATCGAGAGGAGTTCAGAGTTTGGATCCAGATCTTTTAGAGATGTACGAGAGCTCCAGAGATTTTCACTCGACGGGGTCGAGCTTTCTCCCACCTGGGGAGAATGATGAGGACATCGATCCAAGGTTCAAACAGGTGTATTGCCGGAAGCATCGCAGATCGACGGCCACGATTCAGAGCTTATATTTTTAGT
>NW_021457884.1:0-237 GCF_001605985.2 Dendrobium catenatum
AATAAAAAACACCTACTTAAACCAAATCAAAATTCACCACAAAGAAAATGAAATGCAAAAAATAAACATGTAAAAGAAATAATAAATAACACAAAAATTTTTAGTGGTTCGGTCAACTTGACCTACATCCACTCCCCGGAGCCTCTCCTCTAGGTATTGCACTAAACTCAGTGACCCTACTTTTGCTCCCACAATAGGCAGAGAAGCCTTTACAAACCTCCTTTCACCGAAACTGGT
>NW_021457885.1:0-420 GCF_001605985.2 Dendrobium catenatum
TTTGAAGTTTGCATTTTCTTTGATTTAATTTTGAAAGAGAGTGATTGTAATTGAGTGAATAAAAAACTTACACACACACATAAGGAGATCATACAATTTTATACTGATCGTACGGGACGATTTTTATCGTACTGGACGATCCGTTAGTTATCTCCTATAGAGCACATGGAACGAATAGGAACTTGCTCGAAAATTTTTTTTCTAAGTCCTATTCGTCCAGGATGAAATTTATTATCGTCCCGGACGATGGATTCTCTGTAAAATTTTCATCCAGACGAATTTTATCATTGTACGAGGCGACCAGTGCTCTGGAAAATTTTCGTACAGACGAAATTAAATATCGTACCGGACGATCAAGTCTCTGGAAAATTTTCGTTCATACGAAAATAAATTATCGTCCGTGGCGATTGGTCCTCTGAA
>NW_021457886.1:0-227 GCF_001605985.2 Dendrobium catenatum
TATATATTTAAGTTATTTTATGTCAAATAAATTTTATTTTTTCATTATTTTTTAGGAATGCTCTTTTTATTTCATTAACTTTCTTTTATTCTCTTTTATTCTCTACAATTTGTCATTATTAGTTGAAAGTGAGATTGTGTACAGAGAGTTTTGGGACAGCTAGAATTTGGTAATAGAGTGAAATTTCAATTATGCATGTGGCATTCATGATTCTTAATTCTAGTCAT
>NW_021457887.1:0-294 GCF_001605985.2 Dendrobium catenatum
GTGTTTAGTTCATGAATGTTGTATAGGATTTTTTGTTGAATTTATAGCACACGTATTATCACATTTAATAGGGATATTTTTAAGCTTAATTTCAAAATCCTCTATTTGTTTCTTTAGCCATAAAACTTGAGCAACACAACTACCTACGGCTATGTACTCTGCTTCAGCAGTGGATAAAGCAACTGAATTTTGTTTTCTAGAAGACCAAGAAATAAGTGATGATCCTAAAAATTGACAAGTTCCAGACGTGCTTGTATTTTTTTGGAACCCATACAAAAGATGATTGTTTAGCAT
>NW_021457888.1:0-318 GCF_001605985.2 Dendrobium catenatum
ATCTGCACTCAAAGCAACTGAATCTATTGAACCTCCTTCTGTAGGATTCATCAATCCCGTTGAATCGTGTCCAAATACTGAAACTTGCTTTAAAACACTAATAAAGCAAAATAATACAATTATTCAACTACTACTAGTAAGCCTTGAACGAATTAGAGATCTAGAAGATCAAATTCTACAATTAAAAGGACACAAAGAACCTTCAGAATCATTTGAACAATCATTAGCATCATTACAAGATAAATTACAGGCCCTCAACCTTGGCGGAGAAAGAAAAATTGTGAAACCACAAAACAAAGGGCAACTCTTTGTTTTCAA
>NW_021457889.1:0-208 GCF_001605985.2 Dendrobium catenatum
CAGGTGTATGACCAAAGATATGGGACCATGCTCTTGGACAAGTTGTGTTCTTTATCAATAGTATGGTTAACGGCTCTATTGGATATTCACCCATTTCCATTATGCATACAAAGACACTTAATTCCATAGTTGATCGTATTGAGCTGATTCCCTAGCAACACTACAGAAAGACTGAAGATATCGGAGGACATTTGACACAGCCACACAA
>NW_021457890.1:0-291 GCF_001605985.2 Dendrobium catenatum
ATTTCAGCTCCATATTTAGTGCATATTTACTACACATTTGTTATGTATTTACTACATATTTTTTGCATATTTGATGTGTATTAACTGCGTATTTAGTGCGTGTTCACTATGGAGAAACCCTTAATCATGTTTATGTTTAATGATCATGTTGTTATGCAATTTTTTTTTGTTTTCTAATTTTTTTTGTTACATAATTCTTATAAATGTATCTATGCTTTTCGCTTGCTTAGGGGCTCTAACATATGTAATAATTGGTGTTTGAGGTGGTTGAAGGGGGGTCAATCTTCTATG
>NW_021457891.1:0-209 GCF_001605985.2 Dendrobium catenatum
AAATTATTGTGAAATAAAAAAAAAAAAATCTAGATTTGAAAATTGAAATATGAGAATGTGCAAGAAAGCTTTAGAGATTAAATGAGTAGTTAAATAAGGAGAAATTATTACGTGCGGACTCAGGACATAGCTCTACCTCTGAATTCCAATTAAATCATGACGCGTGGATTGCATATGTGAATTTTTAGTATATATATATATATATATAT
>NW_021457892.1:0-1022 GCF_001605985.2 Dendrobium catenatum
TATATTTCATTTTATGAAAATTTATATTAATGTTTTACATTGTTGTGTGTGAAGAGGTTCGGAGTGATACAGAAATAAAGAGTTTGTCTACTTAGAATTTGCAAGAAGATTCAACACACAAAGGGATAAGAGAGGACTACAACAATTGTAAGAGATACAAGAATTTTTATGATACTAGGGCGATGAAGGTTGAAGGACCATGGTGGGACGATGGTGGTCAGATTATTGAAGTCGAACAACATAGGTCCGATGACGATAGTCAGACGATAGTGGTCGAAGGATCCTACTCGAGCTATGGTGGTCAACGGCCCATGATCGGGCAGCAATGGTCAACAACTTGTAGTTAGGTGACAATGGTTGAAGGTTGGACAATGTTCTGACGGTGGCAACCAGGCAGTGCTTCAATGATAGCGATTGGGCGATGGTCCAATAAAGGCAACTTGTTGGTGCTCTGATAGTAGTGGTTAAGCGATGGTCCGACAGCGGCCCAATCGTGGTGCTATGGTGGTGCTTACATAGAGCTATAAGATTCTTACAGTCTATAAGCTTCTTAAATCTCAAGCCCAAGTCTAACCTTAAGCTTCGAACTTCTTCTTTATGTAGAGAGTGAGAGTCTATTTATAAATTTTTTAGAGAAACATGCCTTGAAAATATGAAGAAATTCTAAAACACTCCATCGAACAACCCGTATTGATTCTATTAATCATAGAGCATTCGTTTGGCATTTAAGTGTTTAATGTTATCAGAATTGAGCCAACTTAGGCTTGCTGAATTTCTCTCATTAAGACACTCAATTTGACCATAAGATATCAAATTTAGAGATGATTTGATTATTCAATTAGTATTAAAAATTTTTCAATTATGTTTTAAGTATTTGGTATAGGCTCATTCAAACTCAAGTTGGACAACTTTTGATGTCTTTGAGTCCATATCATCGAGACATTATAAGCTAGCTAAAATTAGAGTTCATATGATCATGAATTTAATTATAGATGTTTACAATTCAAATATGCATCAAGATT
>NW_021457893.1:0-632 GCF_001605985.2 Dendrobium catenatum
TGATCCCTACTTGCACTAAAAGAGATCCTTGAACTAGTGCATGTCTTTCTTGGATTTCAATGGCCATCCTTGATATGATCGCCTGCAATAAAACAAATACTGTTAATGCAGTTTGTCAAAATGCTTACCTAATTCCGTCAACAACCTTAAAAACTTCAAAGACTCTTTTGATATATTTTTTAAAATCAAATTTGCTTCCTGAAGATAAATGAACTTGTAGAACATAGTATGATTAGGTTAGATCTTGAAAGATAACACAAAATTTATGAACAAAACTTAGGTTAGATCTTGAAACCTACCGACGAAAGAACCTGGACAAGCTGAAAAGTCCAAAAAGAAGAAATTTGTCAAAATGCTTATGTATATTTAAAAGATGTTTAACATCTATATAAATAATTAACTAATAATTAAGAGTTATTATCATAGTTATTAAACAAAGAATTTGAGAAGTTAAACTATTTGATATTGAACGATTTTGTTTGTAATCATCAAATTAGAATAAATAAAATGCGGAGTTTCATATAAGAATATTTATAAGTAATTTTTATAATAGCACATCATTAATTAATATTTATTTCTTAACTTTCATTATAAAAACTTAAATTAATTAGTTAATTAACTATTACATTATT
>NW_021457894.1:0-459 GCF_001605985.2 Dendrobium catenatum
TAATTTTCACCTATGGTCAAATTAGGGGTCAACCTGATGTCAAAATAGAGAGCCCTATTTATCTACTGTCAAGGATCAGATCCTGGTCAGTTTGAGATATTATGGGTAATTTTCTGACCTAAAGTGTATTTATTATAATTTTTGGAAGGTCTCGGGGCCTTATTTAGCGGGTTAATTAGGGATGGTTAATTAAGGGGTCTAAAGACTCCTAAAAATTCCTAGAAAATTCTGATAGGTTTATGATGTCACTAAGTTTAAGTGTTAAAGTTTTCATGTTGTTCTAGGGTCTAGCCTAATCTCTAGAAAATTTCTAAGTTCGCTAGACAGGTCATTAATTTTTGTCCTTAAGCTGTCACTACGTTATATGGGTTTAAATGGAGTTTAACACTAACCCTCAGGGTAATAAATGCATGGGAGTACAAAAATGAAATAAGCACACCATGTCCTTAGATCTAGGAG
>NW_021457895.1:0-210 GCF_001605985.2 Dendrobium catenatum
TATGTATATTATTAAATGTTTCTTTTATGCCATTATTTAGTTTTGCCAAATAGATAACAAGTTAGAGGATTAAGGAAGAAAGAGAGAAGAGAGAAAGAGAAAAACAAGATTTTGGGTTACTTTGAGTCGTTTTCGTCCTTTGGCTCAATTGGGAAACTTATTAGTCTCATAGTAAGGCACATTATGCCCTCTCAATTTTCAAAAGTGTGA
>NW_021457896.1:0-351 GCF_001605985.2 Dendrobium catenatum
CCACTTGTGTCATCGCCTTTGCCACAGCTAAGTGCTACTGTTGCCCATTATCATCACCCTCAAACTTTTTCATGAAGCCATAATCAATAGAGAATCAAATAATTCGCACGGGAGCTTCTAGCATAGCTTGCTGGGAGAATACATCGAAGGGCAATGATAATCCCAGCACATGAGCTCACTAGAAGAAGTGGTGACGATCGAGTTCCGGCGACTATATTAATGATTTTAACTAGAGTGGATAATGTAAATAGTAGAATTTAAATGTGAAATATATCAATGAGAATATCCCCAAGTGTTATAAGTAAACCACCCTCAAGGAAATAGTTCCGAATGTTTGGAGAAAAATAAAGC
>NW_021457897.1:0-374 GCF_001605985.2 Dendrobium catenatum
GGTTCTTGGGGCTTTCCATAAAGAGCTAACTTGTATAGGTTTTTTTGAACAATCTAAGCACTCATATTATGTGCATACAAGGGAAACGAAAATATTATGCGTTACTTGCTGAGTATAGGGTCTCTTGATCTGCATTAGCACCCTTCCACCACCTCCAATAGTGTGGATGGTGTAGGGTTTGGTTGTTTTCATTGCTCATGGAATGACGTCATGAACTGCCACTTCTATTAATTCGTTGGGCTGCAGATGGTGATTTGTGCACATAGCTCAGAATTGTTTGGTTAAAATTGCCCCCACGTCAAATAGTGGTGAGTGTTTGAATTTGCTAAGAATACATGAAATTATTCATTGATTCATAGGCTCATAATTTATTT
>NW_021457898.1:0-820 GCF_001605985.2 Dendrobium catenatum
TTGACCCGGACCGGAACCAGGGAATGCTATGTTCACGTATTGCGAGGTATTACTCATTATTTGCTCGGTATTGCTCGATCTTGCTAAGTATTGCTTGACAATAACGAGAAATACCGCTCTGTGAAGACTAATACCGAGTTGTACCGAGTTTTTCTAGATATCGAGTTGTACCGAGTTTTTCTAAAAAATTCGGTACAACTCAATATTGCTCGATATTACTCGGTATTGCTCGGTATTTGCTCGGTATTGGTTATTGCCGAGCAAAATCGACCAATACCTAGCAATACCTAGCAATACCGAGCAATACCTAGCAAAATAGAGAAATACCGAGCATTAATCCTAGGTCCGTTCCGGGTCGGGTTGTCGGGGCGCGCGGTAAATAGTGAAAACGCGTGGCGCGATTCTACTGGCGGCCGAACGTAGAGCTATGTCCTGTGACCGGACCAAATAAAGTTCGTTGAACAAAAGAAGTTATTCTTATTTTCTTCTCCCTTTGACCTTGAGCCATATCGAAAGGGGAATGATTGTCCCTTGTTTGATTACTAAATACAAATCAATTATTTTATTTAGCATAACTTCAATTTATCTATGATAGCAGTGGAAGGTGCTGCAGAACTAAGAAGTTTCACGACCAATCTTACATTATATAAAAAGTTAACATGACCTTCACCCTTGATGTTGTTGGAAGTAGTCATGAATAGATAAGCACTATCATGAACACCCTTAGTGTAAGAAGCATTAGCTCATGTGTTGCATATTACCTCTATTTCAAAAAGTGTTGATGAGAGGTTTAAATATTACTAATATTTAATATTAACAA
>NW_021457899.1:0-228 GCF_001605985.2 Dendrobium catenatum
TTATCATCACATATTATACTCTTTACTTTACTTATGAACTTAATTGAATAATATTTTATCTACTCAGTTATGACTCACCCAATTGTAGAAGATTTTTAGGAGAACTTATTAATCATTAATGATGGATAGATAATCGTATACATACCATCATAAGGAGATGATGGGTGACAGGTTCCTTTTTTGGTATTTTAATGATTTGTATTATATGTAAGTGTAGGATAGCATGTG
>NW_021457900.1:0-212 GCF_001605985.2 Dendrobium catenatum
AAGACCTCTCAAGGAGGATATCAATCTCCCAGTAGATTGAATTCATCAGATTATCAATATACTAACCATTCAAGCAAATGATTTTAAACTAAAACCAGTTATCATCAAAATGGTTTGTAATTTCTAGTTTAGGGGAACACTTAATTGAGGATCCTAACTTGTATTTTGCTAATTTCTTAGAAATTTGTGCAACATTCAAGCATAAAGGAGTC
>NW_021457901.1:0-215 GCF_001605985.2 Dendrobium catenatum
ACAAAGTAAAAGACAAGGAACAAAAGTAGGAATTTTCCAAGGTGAAAGCTCAATGTTGAACACTGAGTAGCGAGTCAAAGGATGAAAAGTAGGAGGTGTCGGATTCTGAGAAGCCCAGAGACAACCTCAATCTATCCTATGTTGGGCTTTACATTTTAGGAGAAAATTTTATATTTATTTTGACATTTTATTAGAAATTTGGGATTATATTCCCG
>NW_021457902.1:0-224 GCF_001605985.2 Dendrobium catenatum
AATTAAAAATAATTCATAAATATGATATAAAACATGGACATAATTCAAAACATAAATCTAAATTTAAATGCTAATATAAAATGAATTTTTGAAATGAGATTCAACAAATAGATCAATAAAATCTAAAATCTAAAATAAATAAATAAATAATAGTAAACAAAAATTTTAAAACAACACAAAAACAACATCAAGACTTTATCTCACTATATGAGGTCGACTACATG
>NW_021457903.1:0-309 GCF_001605985.2 Dendrobium catenatum
GGCATCAAGTGGAAGATCTCCGCGTCTCCTTAAGCAAAGGTTCTCCTTTTTACTTGCATTTTATTTCTTCTAAATCTAAATTCTCATTGGATGGTTGTAATCACGAAAGCTCCTTCAAATTGCTCTTGCCAAGCTTAGTCTTTTGTATGAATTGAGTGTAATCTTCTATGCATCCTACGTCTCGTTGTTAGATTAGGGATTAATTTGAAGCCTACTGTTTGCGTTGTGTGATTTTCTTATTTATTTTGAAAGCTTCAAAGTTCAGAGCATGCAATCTCACTTAAGCAAATCATTTCCTTATTTGTTTTG
>NW_021457904.1:0-218 GCF_001605985.2 Dendrobium catenatum
TGAGTGCACATTTTGTTAATAATAACTGGAGGTTGCAAAAAAAAGTGATAAATTTTGCTTTCATGCCATCTCCACATGATGGACTTGCATTATTCGAAAAACTTCATCAATTTTTGGTTGAATGGAAACTTGATAGCAAGGATTTTAGCATCACTTTAGACAATGCTTCTACAAATACTATTTCTTTTGCAGCCTTGCAGGTTAAATTATGTAAAGGT
>NW_021457905.1:0-263 GCF_001605985.2 Dendrobium catenatum
TACTCCTTTGACTTTGACTGAGATCGGAGATAGACAGGAACTGGGTGTCACTTTTGTTGAGAAAACTGTTAAGAAAATCAGTTTGATAAAAGAAAGATTAAAAGCTGCTCAGGATCGACAACAGAAGTATTATAATCAGAAACACAGGTTTGTTGAATTTCAAGTTGGTGACTTTGTGTATGTCAAAGTCAGCCCGATGAAGGGTGTGAGCATATTTGGTCAGGTAAGCAAGTTCAGTTCAAGGTCCAACATACCTTACGACC
>NW_021457906.1:0-239 GCF_001605985.2 Dendrobium catenatum
GAATTCATGCATTTTTTATTTTCAAGTTATATTATTTAAAAGAAATATGAAGTTCAATTTTATTGTACATTTTAATAATTGGGTAAATATTTTATAAAAGTTGCAATCTATTTTCTCACTCTTATGCACTCTCTATATAAAAAAGAAATTATACTTTGTTGGAGTTTAGAAGATAATAAATTTTTCATAAATTAAAAATTAATAATTTTTTTATAAAATTAATTATAAATTTATTTAAA
>NW_021457907.1:0-259 GCF_001605985.2 Dendrobium catenatum
GGTGCAAATGTATGCCAGAAAAACCGACGGAACTTACGTCAATAGTTGTCAAATATCGATTTGGCGGATACACCGGCATAAACGTCGCTAGTATTACCAACGCATTATTATGCCGGTAATAGCCATTAGAAGTCATGGTATCGTATGGCCACGAACGTACAGGCAAAAAATTCGCTAAAAACATATAGCAAATAGAAAAAAAAAATATCCTTCCCACAATCAAAATGGATTTCCACACCTGCAAACAAATTTTCACATA
>NW_021457908.1:0-226 GCF_001605985.2 Dendrobium catenatum
CCTCCTGAAGCAAGCAAAGAACCTCGATTAATATCTGAAGTAGACCTCTCTAGAACCACCAAGGAATAAGGGAGGATGACCGGAGAAGATAACTCAAATCCTTGCTTAGGGCAACCTTTGTGAAACGCCTCACAACCTCCCCGACAAGATCCTCTCTCTCTCTCCCTTTCTCTCCCTCTCCTCTTAGCTCTCTCAGGTCAAGACAGTAGCAAAAGATACAATATTG
>NW_021457909.1:0-288 GCF_001605985.2 Dendrobium catenatum
AATTTTGTTCAGTAAATAATAACTAAAAAAAAAAAAACCTTTAAAAAAAATCTCAAAAACATTAATAATAAAGCTAACTATCGTTTACATCATCTATAAATAATTTCATTAAACAAAATTTTAAAGAAAAAATAAAATACCTAAAAAATTTGAATGAGATCCTCCAAACAAAAGCTTGCTTCCATCCTCCTTTGCAATCCGATAACAAGCTGCAAAGTTCATCCCTTCGGCATATTTTATAAGCCTTCTTCGGTTCGGGACATGCATGAATGTCTATTATTGAGTTAA
>NW_021457910.1:0-22358 GCF_001605985.2 Dendrobium catenatum
ATAATAGTTCAACATGCTGGCAAGGAGGTCAATGAGACAGCGATGCAAGGATATTCTGACATATATTATCTTCGAAACGACATCATGCAGAACCTATCTGTAAGCTACCACTTCAACACGCAAGAATCGGCGAGCGCTCAGCAGGATGGATGTTACAGACAGTTCAATATCAAGAAAATGAAATAAAGCAGATAAGTTAAGCCCGCGAACCCTAGCTCCAAGTGGAAGCTGATTTCCTCGTTTCTAATTATATTGAATCATTTAATAATACATATGCTCGAAATGCTATTAGGAAAACGAAAAATAACACTTGTGACAGGGAGTGCTGCATACATTTTTTCAATTCAATTCCAACAAACCAGTTTTTTCTTCCGAATGGAAGAAAAATTTGATGGATAATTACCAGAATCGCGAGGTGCAGACCAAGACGGCCCAGTTGTTGTTGTGCATGGTGGAGGAAAACGATGGTATCGCCGATGTCAACGAAGGCAACAGAGTGGAAGCCATGACCAGGTGGAAAATAAGTAAATGGCTGGATATTGGATGATTTCTCCAAGATGGCTTCAATCTCTGGGTCATCGAAGCCATTGAAAATAAGAAGGGGAAAGAAAATAATCCCTATAGTCAAAACTACACCAAAATAGCGCCAAAATTACACATGAAAACAAAAAAATGAGTAACAAAAATATTTTCTGAAGCACCCAAGGGCTCAGGAAAATAGATTGAAATCACCAAGAGGATCAACTCATCTCCCCCGGTTGCGGAATTTGCCATCATGATAGAATCAAGTTGCAAGAGGCCACCATCCAGGGGGATGGCGACAACAATCAGCACCATTGCCCACAAAACCAAAATCTAGCATATGCAATCAGTGAAACATAGACTACATAATTCCAAAAAAATCCAAAAACAGGCATCAGCAATCAGCAAATTAAAGCAAATCCAGCAGAGATAATCCATCTTTCCAGTGACTAACTTTAGAGAAAACAGCCATTTTAATCCTGAGACAAATAGTAGAGTGACTGGCAGCAGTGTGGGCAAAACGCCTCTCGTTACGTTCCTTCCACACAAAATAAACGGTGCAGCTAATTATATTAATAATGGCCTAGTGTCGCAACCCAACATGTTAAATCCAGAATCACTATAGAATAAGTATTGGAGCATCACAATAATAATTTTTTGTATCATTGTGCTATCAAAACTAGCCCCACAACACTCACAAGCATATCATCGAAGCACTCTGGTTCAATAGTCAGTTAGATTTAAAAGTTAAAATGAGATTGGTAAACCTAGTTAAACTATCCAAGACATACCAAGAAGGAGTAAATTGGTGTTTTAAATATATCTTTTTCAAAATTACTTTTTTTAAAAAATAACACTTAACATCTAATTCAAATGTACATTCAGAATCTAATGATATAAAAACTCAAATATTTTTTTTATTTCGTAGAAAACACAAATATAAAAAATTTTGAGATTATTTTCTTATATATATTTTTTTCATTTTTCTCACAAAAATCCAAAATAATCAAAATGCTCTCAATCCAGATTTGTATGAATATAATGTGTATGAAATTTAAAATGTGATAAATAAAATTCAAGAAGAAAAAGAAATGAGCGCACGATAAATTTTATAGTGGTTCGGCCAAAACTTGAATCTCTTTCACCTTCTCCTAGTGCGGCAAAGTACCGATGATATTTTGCTTTGAAAGCTTTCTTTAACAAAGCTTCCCTCAAAATCAACAAATACACCTCGAGGACCAAAGGTAGAAGTTTGCTTGGAGAAATTGTGCGAAATACCCTCACAATTAACTTCTCCCCTTTCTCTCCAAGATCTAAGTTCTCTCTCTTCCAGCTTTTTCAAGAAGCATGCCCCTCACAAAGAACTCTCTTCAAATTCTCCAAATAGTTAAAGACATTTACAAAGTCTAATAAGAAAGCTTAAATACAAGGCTTCTAAAAAAACCTAATTTTTTAAGTCAACCGACTCTGGTCGTACAATACATTTTAAGGATTATATAGTATGATTAGCTTAATACATCTTGTTAGTGTTGTATAATGAATAAGGGTATGTATGATTAGTTCAAAGACTTAAACTTATTATTCACTATGATATCACCGATTGTATAGTACGATTAGTTCAATTAATTAGGATTTTTATCTCATACGATCGTTGGCGATGAAATATCATTCTTGGAGCTAATCGAGTCATACTGTATGAAATGGACATCATACAATATGATCTTAAATCTCAATTAATTTATATTTGATTGTTTAATTATAGGATTAGATTAGGTAAGATTTAATTACATTATATAGTACGATTATATTCATACGATATAAATAACTCATTTTTCAAATTTCAAAATTATTGCCTAATATATGATTGACGGCAAGATTTCTTAATTACAACTGACTTCTTATATAATTTAAATTATACAGTATGATTAGTTTAAAATTAAAACTTCTAATTAAGTAGTTTAATTAATTTTTATTTTACCTAGATCATACGGTACAATTTAGATCATACAGTATAATTAGTTCAGAAAAACTAACATATTTCGTTTTACTCCCCCGTGTGTATGCCCAATTGCTAAGCTAAACATACACATTTTACAATTCATAGACTCATGAAAAATAAAATTACATACTCTTACAAATAACAGTCCTAGACTACCCAATCTTAAGTCTCCTTTGGCAGTGATTAATGTATATTATATCTCAAATTTTAGTACACACAAAAAATGATATATAATAACAAGTACGAAAAACTAAGTAAACTCCAATAATATTTATTTCATTAAATAGATGCTCGGGCTCCTAGATTGTAAAAATCTCTCCCTTTTCAATTAATGATGACAAATATTATTGGTTGAATTTCAATTTAATTTTATTTTTCACCTAAGGTCTCCCCCTAACTAGTGATACCTTTTTTTTAAGGAAGATATTAAAAAAAAACCTTTTTTTTTTAATTTAAATACTAAAAAAGAGCAGACAAATAACTAAAATAAGAAACACACTACATCAATAAGAACAAGCTAGAACAAACAACAATTTATTTACACCCCTTTTGACATCACTAAAAAGGATAACTAGAAACTATAACAAAGCAACAAAATAATATAATTACAAAAAGAGACAAACAAACTATAAAGAAAAATCACAACACATCATACACAACTAAAAGTAGGAAGGTCTTTGATCAGGTGGTGATGGTGGTGGCTAAAGGTATTAGTGAATGGTGGAATATTGGTTGTTGAACCACACATGATATGCCTCATGCTAATGCTGGAGCTCCTCGTACTGTTGTTGTAATTGCTCATATTGCTACCTGATCCATTCTCAATGTTGAGTAGACTCTTAGAAGTGTATACCCAATTAAAAATCCATGTGATGAAGTCTCTATATGATCAAGTAATAAGCCTGAGGCTGGTAGCCATGTGTTGCTACTGGTGCTTCCTCTGCTTCCTCTTGCTCAGGATATGGTATATAACGCCCATCGCGACATATGTTACTGTGAAGAACGTGAACATAATTGTTATAATAATATATTGGGAGGTGATCGAATGGAATAGGGTATTGTAGGCCGTATTTGGATTCCAAGATTTAAGTTATGAGGAGTCCTAGTGCTAGGTTCTACTTGCATTTAAACCTGGTATATCTAATACTTGTCAATTTTTTAATGTAGTGAATAGTCAAGTCTGATGCATAGAATTATGTCTTAAACATAATGAAATATGTAATGAGGGATAAAAGTGGTGTGATGTTGACCCAATCACCTACTTTAGGAATGATGAAGTTTCTAAGAATTTGTTGAATTATACATGCATCTTGAACGAGGGAGTAGACTAAAGGAACATGATTGTTTAGTGGAGTATCTCTAAGTGTGATGTAGGCTTCTGTCTAGTCATAGTCATGGATGAAGGTTATGGGGTGAGCTTTGAGGCTAGTAATAGAGAGAGGTAGGATTTGATCCAAATCTTAATAGGTTAATTTTACAGGCCCATAGACAAAAGAAAGAAGTTTTGTGCCCTCACTATTGATTCTTAAGATGGAAAAGAATTGTAAAAGTGATTTGGAATTGAAAGGGAATGCTAAGATCAAAAGAAATTATGGTGTTATAATAACAAAGATATTGAGTACTTGGAAGTTAAGAACTACATGATTTATGACTTTTAAAGGAGTAATCCCAGTAGCCTTGTATTTGTGGTAAGCTTCTTCATTTGCTACTTCTTGAAACTTGGAATTTATAGAATGTCAAAAGGAGCTACCTATAAGAGCTTGTTGATCACATTTTTGTATGAGGTTAACTAAACCAAATTCAAACTCAATCCAAACTGAAATCAAAATCAAATCCAATCCAAATTAAATTTAAATCCCCTTAATTGGTAGTCAATTATTGACTACCATTTGACCCCTCTTACTCTATCATTAACAATCATTTAAATGATTGTTAATGGTATGAGTACATGAAATTCAATCAACCAAAATCAAAATCAAAGTCAAATCCAAAATTTTAATAAAAAAGGCTGCTATGCCTATTGGTCAAAGCCACATCCAAGTATTCTTTAAATTTTATTTAATTTGAGCTCAATAAATCTCCAAAAATTATGTAATTTGAGTCAAAGAAATATCTCAAATTTTATTTTGTTTGAGCTTAAGAAATATCAAATTATTTTATTCAGGCTTTTGATTGTCAAAATTTTGGCAGTATCCCAGCGTCTCCCCTGTTTAGGGGGAACCACGGAAACTGGGTCATCCCACCACGCTACTTGAGCATGTATGGTAGGTGTCGGGGGACACCAGGCCGTACATCTTTCATCCCACCACTCTACACGAGCGTGTATGGGGCCTTCAAAAGTACCCGTAAAAGAACAGAAGTGGCTTTCCCCACCATGCTACAAGAGCGTGTATAGGACTTGCCCACCTCGCTGCATGCGACACACCAGGCTCCTTCCTACCATGCTATGAGAGCGTGTAGGGAGGTCCGTCGGCTCGCCGCAAGCGTCGAGAGCAAGATTTGAGATTTTAGAGTTTGGTGAACGATATACCTTGACGAGCGAGTGAGGCGACGATAACAGAGATTTGCGGCGAGGCTGAAGAAGATATTTTTTTGTTATATTTATTTTCTGATTTTTTTATATATTTATTTTTTATAATCATATAGAGAAAGGTTAAGATTAAGAGAGTTTGATGTATGGTGCAATAATGATTTGGAGTTGGGATTGGTAAGTAATAAGATGTGCTTTGTATAAACAGATAAGTCGTGAGGTTGATTTTGAATGTAGAAGATGGAAAGGCAAGTGCTGTAGGAGGTTTTTGGACATGTGCGAGAGCAGTTTGGTTACAAGAAGACACGTAGATGTTAGCCATCATTTTTCTTGCATGGAAGACAGGTAGAAGGAATAATTTGGCAAAGCAAATTAATAGGAAGGCACGTGTATGTACAGATAAGTTAATAGATATTTATATCTATGCCTATGAAAGTAATGATGATTTACTGAAATAAGTGGAAATGTGTACATGTTAGAGAATTAAATCATATATACTTCATTGAATGTTATATGTAAAATAAAAGAGGCTTCGTTTGGGACGGTTTTTTTACTGCTTTTTAAAACGGAGTTTTAGTACAAATTTTTTTTATTTTTGTACTAAAACTCCGTTTTAGAAAGCAATAAAAAAGCCGTCCCAAACGAAGCCTAAGTCTTTTTGCAAACGGGCGACATTCGGTCAATGCCAGAGCAACCATAATTCTTCGATATCAATAGCCTTCACTCAATTCGATTATGAGGTGTCCATTCCTGATTAACTTTAATATTCTGAACACATTAATGAAACCCATTTAATAATCAGAGATTATTTTGGGTAATTTTTGCTAGAGTCATGCTTATTAACAAAGTGTTGCTTGATTGAGTCGCATACGAATAATTTCTATTTGAAATATTTATTGTCCTGAATGCATCGATGTGAACCATTTTGTAATCGAACAAAACTTTAATCATTTCACTATGATCGAGGCACTCCAATCTTCGTTCTAAATGATGTCTTATTTACCAACAATAATCGATCATCATCTCCTTTACTTGTATTGACTATGGCATATATATGGTGGTCAACATCATCATGTATGAATAAGAGAAAAAAGCTAACATATCATATTGGACAATCTTTAGATCATATTGTATGGTGTGTTTGAAACGTTAAACAATTTGTCTGAACAATTATTTACATCATACTGGACGGGTCTAGTTTCTTAACTAATCATACTCTACGAACTCAAATCGTATTGTACGAATAGTGAGAGCAAACTTAATTTTTTTTGTTTCTTGAAGCTCAATACTTAAACAAAGCTTTGTGACTTTCTTTGTAATGGTGAGAGGATTTTGTGACTTCTGAATGAACTCTAAGAGAAAAGCTTCTGAGAACTCTAGGGTTTTAAAGGAAGGAGAAGGTAAGGTTGAGCGTGTAGGAGGAATGTGAGGGAATCACACGGCTGCTCCGTGCTAGCTATACCCTGGCTCATCTAGTGGCCTTGGTGAGTCTTTGGAAGCTTTCTTAGGAGAGAGGCTTCTAAGTCAAGTCCTTGAGGTACTCTGCTATCTCCTGGAGGGACAAAAAGGAGCTGAGGTTCTTTATCTTCTCTAAGAGGGAGAAAAACTAGTCAATGTTCACTGCTGTCACTGGGAGGGTGACATAATATCTAGCACTACACCGCATCAAGTTTGGTGAAAGTGAGTTTGTAAGGGCTTCTCAGCCTTGATGTGGGAGCAAAAAGAGGGTCACTTAATATTAGTGCAATACTCTGAGCGAAAAACTCTGGGGAGTGGATGTAGGTCAAAGTTGGTCGAACCACTATAAAAATATCTGGTGTGTTTTTTTCCTTTTCACTCTTTTTTATCTGCATTTTATTTTTGTTATAATTGCTTTAAAAATTAGTGATTATCGCTTTGTTTCGTAAATCAAAACATCATCATGGTTCAATAAAGATTTTTTATAAACTCATTAGGTGCAGTTCGAGCTCACAAGTTTATATTTTTCATGATAATAAACATTGTGGCTCACATCCTTATGTCTACTTCTATTTATAATGTATTTTTATTTGTATGTGTATTAACATTTAGGGAACATCATGCACCATCCTACAAAGATTTAAGGCTCAAGATTGGATAGAATATATTATACTGTAAAGAATTTTGTAATATTTACTTATGTATTTTTTATTTCTTAAGTTAAGTCCAATAAAGGCGTAAACTAGCTTAGTGACCTCACACACACACTTAGGAGTGAGATTGAGTCAAAACCAGATGTTTAAATTTTGAACTAATTATATTACACAATTTATATCATACTATACGATCAGCTCATCTAGCTAATCGTACTAGATGATTTAGAACTTCTAGGACAATTAGTTATGATCATGAAAAAGGCTGCCAATCATAATTTAGGAAATATTTTGAATTTCATATTTTGTTCTAATTATCCAGGATGATATACATCATACTGAACGATCTATAACAATCATGTTTAAATTGATTCAATGATTAGGGGACTAATTATGGTTAATCTTTATGATTTATGTGGAGTTTTTGCTACTTCTCTTGTTTATGTTGGGTTTTTTGTTTCATAACAAATAAAGTGAATTGGAACGTGATATTCACAAACAATATAATTTTGAACATGAGCTCAAATCTAATGAACAAAATTTCGAAGGAGCCAAACACAAATAACCAATGGGTGTTTGCTCAAGTTAGAAGAATCATTTACAACCCTAATGCCCATTTAATTCATTTTATTATTGATTAATGCTTAGGGCTATAAATGAATTAAATCAAGATAATAACTACAATATTTAAATTAATTCATTTATTTTTATAGCAAATTACTTGAGTTTAAAATCATAATAAAATTTATTTACAGGTTTTCTTCCTGAGTTCAAGAAAAAACTTAATTAATTATATATTTTATAATAATAATTTAAAAATATTAAAAAAAGTTTAGATCTGTCCATTTAACTCATTTTAAAAAGTTCAAAATTTTATTCAATTTTATTAAATAAAAATATAAATTAGTTTCAAATTATTCATCATAAGCAGATAAAAAATATAATAATAAATAAAATGATATTCCCATCAAAATTAAACCTTTTATTTCTTATTTCACCTGACTTTCTATTCACATCTATTCGAAGCCGTCGGATTTCAAAGGAACGGTCGAATTGAAGGCTTCCCCTTAACAAGGGCATCCTAGGCCCTGCTTGGAGACTATCTTATCTTCATCTCTTCCAATCAATCTCTGTTTCTCCTACTGTTCAGTTGTTCTGCTCTCTCTACCTCGATCATCGGTGCCATGGCGGCGGAATGGTTTGTTGGTCCAATCTTGGAAAAGATCATCAACGCTTGCTCTGATTACCTGCGAGAACAAGTCGGATGGCAGACGGGCATGAAGAAGGAGCTGGAAAGCCTGCGAGAAAACCACCCCAAGATCCAAGCTGTCGTCTTTGCCGCTAACCAAGAACAAATTAGCGATCAGAACCCAGCTCTCAACAAATGGATATGGCAGCTGCGAGATGCTGTTGATGAGGCAGATGATGTGCTCGATGAGTTTGAGTACATGAAGCTTGAAAAAAAGCTGACCAAAAACAAGAAGCTGAGAAAGGTGCGTTCCATCATGAAATCCGTAAGTAAAAGACTTGTCAAAATTGGCAAACGTGCTCTCAAAATTGATCCCAAATTGAAGAGGCTGGAGGAGGTTGTGCAGAAACTAGATAAAGTTTCAGCTGGGGTTAGTACTTTTCTTCATCTTCTAGATAGCGCAAAGCAGGAGCAGCGGGAGCAGCAGCGTGTGTTGTCCGAAGCACGTGAAACAGGATCCTTGGCTACAAATGATCTCATCGGGAGAGGCGAGGCTAAGGATTTTGTTCTGCAATGGTTGAGGAAGCCATCAAATGAGCCTCGGACAACTAGGTACGGAAACATTTCTCTTCTATCTATAGTTGGCCATGGTGGTATGGGAAAAACAACTCTCTTGCAGCACGTCTATGAAGATGAAATGACGAAGGAATTTGATCTTAAAATGTGGGTTTGTATTTCCAACAACTTTGATGTGAAAAAAGTCATTGCAGATATGTTGGAATCTCTTAAGAAGGAGAGGCCTCGTTTGGAGACACTTAAAGCACTTCAAGATTGTCTTCAGACTGAGATGATGTCCAAAAAGTTCCTACTTGTGCTGGATGACATTTGGGAGAGTGATGAGGAGCTGGATAAACAAAAATGGGAGAAGTTGCTTGCCCCTCTGGCTTATGGGAATATTGGTAGTAGAATTTTGGTAACAACTCGAATGGACTCGGTTGCAATGATGATTGCAACGGTCATTAAAAAGAAGACGGAAATATTTAGATTAGAGGGCTTGGAGGAAGATCAGTGTTTGCAGCTCCTCAACTCTCATGCATTTGCTGATGTAGAGAATCCTAATGATTATAAAAGATTAAGATCCATTGCTGGTGAGATAGTTAAAAAGCTTTTAGGATCTCCATTGGCAACAAAGGTCATCGGTGGTGTTTTGAATTCTAGCTTGGATGAAAGACATTGGACAAAAGTTTTAAATAGTGATTTTGTAAGTCCAAAATTGGGTCAGGATGACATCTTTCTCACTTTAAGATTGAGCTATATGTTCCTCCCAAAACATCTACAAAATTGCTTCGCATTTTGTTCTATATTTCGTCAAGATTATCGGTTTGATAAAGATGATTTAGTCAAAATGTGGATTGCATTGGGTTTCATTCAGCAACCTCATAATCAAGAATGGACTATGGAGGATATTGGAGGAAGGTATTTTGATGATTTGGTTAAAAAGTCATTCTTTGATAAGTTTGGACCATATTACAAGATGCATGATTTAATACATGAATTAGCACAATTAGTTTCCATACATGAATGTTTAAGAGTTGAGGATAGTACAAAGTTGCATTCTATAATTCCTGAGACTCTTCGACACTTGTCAGTTCAAACTACAAATGCAGACATCATAAAAAAGATTGAGAAGTTTAAATATTTGCATTCTCTTTTCTTGTTTGATAGAACTTTTAATCAGGATCTTTGCAATGCACTTACTGAAATATTCAAAGCATCGAGAAACTTACGCTTATTATACATATCTTCTATACCCTTGAAAACGATACCTGAGGGAATTGAAAATTTGATACATCTTCGATACTTAAAGATTGATGGTTCTTTTTTTACAATGCTGCCAAGATCTCTAAGTAATCTCTATCACTTGCAATATATAATCTATGATAGCAAAAGGGCAAGCCAACAAGATTTTTTACCAAGGGACATTAATAACCTTTCTAACTTGCGTAACGTGAAATTGCCTGGGAATTATATTTCACCGATATGTGGGATTGGGAAGCTAAAGTCTCTTCAAGAACTGAATATGTTTTCTCCTAGAGATGAGAGCGGTTATAGAATTGCGGAGTTGGAGAATATGAATGATCTTTGCAAATTAGGAATCAATTGCCTTGAAAGTGTTAAGGATGCCGAGGAGGCTTGTAGTGCCAAATTATATGCCAAGAGGAGGCTCACATATTTAACTTTATGTTGGAGTACCACTGATTCGAGGAACATCGGTTTAGATGAGAACGTGCTTGACAACCTTCAACCACAAAAATGTCTAAGGAATTTGAGCATAAAGAGATACATGGGTGCAAGGTCTGCAGTATGGATGAACAATGTCAATCCGATCTTCAATCTAGAGAAAATCTTATTGACAGAATGCTTGGAGTGGGAAACTCTTCCTCCTTTCGGGCAACTTCCCTTCCTCAAGTCTCTAAAACTTGAGGAGATGCCGAAAGTAAAATATCTCCAAAGTAAATTTAATAGGAATGATAAATACCATGCCTTTCCATCGCTACAAGTGTTACATATTAGCTACTTAGAAGCATTAGAGGATTGGTTTGAGGCAGGAGTAGCTGCTGAAGATGCATGTTTGTTTCCTTGCTTAATTGAACTGAAGCTATTTGTCTGCCCGAAGTTGAAAGAGTTGCCCTCTTTGCCTCCTAAGCTCAAGAGCTTGAAGATACATTTTACAGGGTGGAAGACTTTGAATTGTTGCAGCATTTCAAATTCTCTTCCCCTTGAAACATTAGAGGTCTCTGGCTGTCCAAACATGACATCTCTTCATCTGGCTGATGAAATAGCAAGACTTGCAGCACTAAGATCCTTGACAATTACAAAGTGCCCCAATCTGATCTCTCTCGGTGAAATGCAAACCGCTAATAATTGCCATCTCATGCTCAGCCAACTTAGCATAAGTGATCCATCGGTGTTGCTAATGGAGCCATTGAGAAGTATCGCCGCCTTGAAAAATCTGAGAATCGGGGATAATGATGTGCTGGTTTCATTTCCAAATGAGGCGGACCAGTGGTTTCTGAAAGTTAGATCTTCTCTTTCTGAGCTGGTATTTTCATATCTGAAATCCTTACAGTCTCTGCCTTCCTCCTTGGAAAGCTTATCTTCACTTCAGAAACTGCATATTTATGATGCTCCTATGCTTCGGGAATTACCGAACCTTCCTCACAACTTAAATCTTCTATCCATTTCGAGATATCATCCAGAGTTGAAGGAGCGCTATGGAGAGGATGGAGGCTCCGATCGGCACAAGATTGCTCACATTCCTCATATCCTTATTGATACATGAGCAAACTTCTTTCTTCTTTTCTTATTTGTTTGTATAATTTGATGTAATCAATTATATTTATTTATGTATCACTTGGTGGTCCCTTTATATATAAATATTTTTTTTTTCTTTTTAATTTTTTATTGATTTCTCGAAATGAAATGATTATTGAATTATTATTTAATTTTGGTTTTATGTTTTTGAGTTTGTAAAAATAAAATAAAATTTACATTATCAGTCATATTAGCTGCACAAGCTAATCAACTAATTTTTGAATTTATTGTCTTAGATAAAAATTAGAATTATTAACTTGGTTTTTGATAGTACGTACAACATGGAGAAGAAGATATATCGAAGATTATTGATTAAATATTAATATAAAAAGTTAAAATCTATCTATCAAACTATTTATTTGATATTTTCCATTTCACTTCATATAAAAATATAGATAATTTAAACTATAAAAAAATTAATACAACAACAACAACAACATCAAGCCTTTATCCCACTACGTGGGGTCGGCTACATGAATCCTTTATGAATATAAATAAACAACCTTTAAACTCTTTATTATATGACAAATTTTAAAATTTTATTCAATTTTATTTAATTTTATAAATAAAAAATATATTCTAGGAACAAATATCAAATTATTCATTAAATACATATTTGCACAACCCTGTAAAAACTAGACAATTTAATCATTCAGAGATTAAAATGCCAAATTACACGCTTGGAAGATTTTAATATTTTGCATTACCACAAAATTTCCATTATTTAAACAACTTCACCATATATACAAAAGCCTAATTTTGACAAAGATTACAACTAAGTTGTTAGTAAGAAAATCAAAATACAATTCAATTAATCATGCTACATTTGATTCAATAGTAACTTAATTATAATATAATTTTATCTATAATTAACCATTATGTCAAATCTAACCAACATCTAGACATCATCCGCTTATAATACAATATCATAATAGATATCATAGGAACTACAATTAACTAATTATAAGATTCATTAAAAACAACCCACGGGAAATGCACATAAAAAAAATAAGATCTAATACTAACATTTCTCTTACAACTCCGAAATATTTTATCACAAATTAAACATCACATATAGTCCATATTAGGGATGTCAATTTTTGACACGACCCGAAACACGACCCGAACCCGACTCGGAAAAATCCGGGTACGGGTCAACCCGAACCCGAAACGGGTCGGGTTCGGGTTGAACAAATCAACCCGTTTTAAAAATTGGGTCGGGTTTGGGTTGACCCAGCAACCCGAAAGTGACCCGAAAGTGACACAAAAACTCATATTTGACCCAAAAACCCGAGATTGACCCGTTTTTTACCCGAAAATCGAATATTGACCCAATTTTAACCCGAAAATTAGAAATTTTAGGTCAACTTCGGGTCATTCGTGTCGGGTCGGGTTCGGGTCCATAAACCTAACCCGTTTTTTAAAAAGGGTCGGGTTCGGGTTGACCCGAACAGTGCCGGGTTCGACCCGAACCCGACCCGAATTGACACCCCTAGTCCATATGCAGTGTTTATTTAAAGAATTTAAAAGCTAATACAAGCAATAAATAATTTCAATTTATAGACAGGCTTATAAAGATCACTAGTAAAAAAAAATACCTTTTGTAGCACTTAAAATACCTTCTCCCATGGGTTAAAACCGCCACAATAATGTTTGTGATGGTTTCAAAACCGCTATATGTCTGCCGCATTTGCTTTCTGCTGCAAAGCCATTTCGCTGTTATTTTGCAACCGACAAGGAAATGGTATTTGTGGATGTTATAACCACTACTATTGTCCAGATTTGAGGAGGTTATAACCACTACTATTGTCCAGATTTGAGGCGGTTAAAACCGCCACAAAAGGTACATTTTTTTTAATTGTCCATATCAATGACATTACTTGATATTATTTAAACAAACAAATAATCATAGTAGAAAATAAATTTAATGTTAATTTTTCTTAGTAAATTGATTTTTATCGAAATTTAATCAGAATATCCTCACCAAAAATATCCTCTTTGTTAACTTAAAATCTCTTGTGCTAATCAAAATTAATAACTAGTCATACTAAAACAAGTTTTGGATTTAACAAACAAAAAAAATATTATTTTTTTCCGAAAATCCTAAGAATCATTTCAACTTCTAACATAAAACACCTAAAAAATAGTCATCACAAAAATCTTGTAATTATGCACTTCATATGGTTGTTGGCTCATAAGCATACCCTCATTTTGATCAGATAATCAAAAACTAAATAATTGAGTGTATCATTTTTTATTTTACTAGTATTGTTGTTAGCTTAAAGATGCAATAGCGCATGCTTTGTCAGGAACATAGAAGACATTGTTTGGAAAAATATTTGTTGCAAAGTATCAAAAAAATGTGCTTAGTACCAAATGAGCAGCTCCATAAAGCAAGGATTCAAGATATGAGATTTAACAAATCATGAATCTACATTCAATGATACAAAAGTACATACAATTCATAAACTACATTGTTGTTATTCATAAACTAAATTTCTACTTCTAACTTTACAACTATGCTTTATGTTCGTAAACAGCTTTTTATTTGGCTAGATAAGTTAAAGATCTAAACACAAACTCTACGAATGAAGACTTCATTGGGACAACTCTGAGGGAAGTGAAATAGTAATTTACACAACCATGGCTCATGAAACCTTCATCATCACAATCAGCATCAACATAAACATCACTAACTTTCTAAATGAGGTTTTGTTGGGACAACTCCAGAGAGACAAGTCAAATAGTTCCACACTACAAGTCAAAACATTTTTGATGCCTCACCAATAATACATAGGACGTGAAACTGACATACATAGAGATATAAAGAGCAGTAACATTATCCTCCACATAAAAAACTAATTGTCTTGAGTTTATCAAAAAGACAATACCCACCTCTTTGTAAATAACAAGTAAGGTAGCTAAAAATTCAGTAAAATCTAAAAATGCCCTTAATTACATAACCCACTAATATTGGATACACCACATAATGACATGCAACAAAATTTATGCTTTGAAGAACATTGGCTTGAAAGATACATAACCCACTAAATCCAAAAATTTTCTTGATTTGCGCTTTGAAGAACTTTGGCGTGAAAGATACATCTAGCACAACCAGGTCATTTATCATAAAATCTGCATTATATATGTGATGCAGTAATGAAGCTTGCTAATGATAATTTGAGTTTATTTTTAATGATTACAATGAAAATGAGTTTACTAATGATTAATTTTGTAGATTTGCATAATAGTTTTAGTATATCATGCAATTAAATGAAGAAATTAGTAGTCTTAACAATAAAAAATTATAAAATGCTTGACTATTCAATTGAGAGATTGAAGGGTAAGATAGCACCAATCTTGAGGTTCAAATTTCTAATCACTAAAACGAAAGACAAAAAAAAAAAAAAAAACACCATAATTATATAGAAAGGGGAATAAAGAGACTTATTCCTAATACTCAAATTGAAGAGACTTCCTTCAAGTGAAATTCATATCTTTTTTTACAAATGCGAAAAATGCATCACTTGGTGAAACAATTATATATAAATATATTTTTCTTTTAATATTTCATTATATATGTCGTGGATCATTCACAACCGAAATCTAAAGAACAAGTCTTAAGAAGGAGCATGCATGGGATGTTTTTTAGCAATAGGAGCAGAAAAAATCATAAATTTAAAATGGGGGCAAATCATCTAAAATGGATGGCACATTCAATAGAATGCGCTGAATGATTCGAGGCAATTAGAACGCGCCGAATCATTCGGCACATTTTATTGAATGCGCCGAAAAGATAAGCGCATTCTTGCGCTCTCCCGTCCAGTCACCCGACCAGATCCACCTTCTGTGGAGAGAAAGCTAAAAGCATTTGCAAGAGTGCGGGGAGAAAGCTAAAGGCGTCCGGCAGCAGCTAACTTTGATCTTTTTTATATATTTGATTTCTTTAAGTTGGCTATATAACACTTGTTATGTGAAAGCTCCTTAACAATTCAAAGACGAAGTGTGGCTCCATCTGGCTTCGATCTCTGCTTGAATTTCTTAGGTAAGTGGATAGTTATAACTTCATTTTTTTGATATAACATTTTTCATTAATGATATTTGTTTGAAGCTCCAACATGATATTTTATGTTAGAATATATGTATATGCTAGTTTAATTAATTGTGCTTTTTAATTAAAGAGTTGTATTTTTTTACATGTTTAATATTGAGTTTTATTTGAAGTTGTAACCTAATTCTTTTGTTAGAATAATAATATAGAGTAGTGTAAGTAGTTGCATATTTTAGTTAAAGAAATTTTTATTTTAGATTTGTAATATTAAATTAGTTAAGTATATCATTTTGGGTGAAATTCAAATATGAGAGTTTTTTTTTAGGTTTTTTTAGTGATTATAATGAATACGCTACCAATTTGAGAGATCAATTTTCTTCAGCATTTTACATAACATCTCTGAACTCACTCCATTCTCATAGGTCGGACCCGCTAGTACGATCATGTATCTTCTACATATTAATTTGCATCAGGGTAACGAAGTTGCTCAAAATTGCCTGAGCAAAACTTAAATTTTCATCCCGATTGTAATAGTAAAATCCATGAAAAAACTGCACATGACCTCGAAGGGGCAAAATAATATTCTATGTATATTTAACTATTATAATCTAGATGAAATATCATTATTTTCAGTCATCTCCTAATGTCGGTCATTTGAACATGATGATAATGATCTTCGTTGACGTTAATTTTCCCAAAAAGACAAATTGAGTTTTGAAAATCAATTTTAAAAATTAGATTTTGGCTATAAATATCTTATGAGCACAAGCCTTCATAGTTAATTACATCGTAGAGAGATTGAATTATTTATGAATACTCTCGATTAGAATAATGATTTAAATTTTATTTGGAGTTTTACAAGGAGTAATACCAGAAAAAGTGAGGTTGGAAATCTCAACTAGGAATAGATCAAAATTTGAGCACTTATTTCCAGAGGTCAAAAGAGGAAAAGTAGGAAGCAATTTGGAATTCTGAAACAGTTCAGAAACACCCAAACCTATTCTATATGTTGGACTTTAAGTATTAGACCGAGAGGAGCTTTAATTTGAGTTGATAATTTAATTAAAAACTTGGAATTATATTCCCAGAAGTTAGGGTCTTAAGATTTTGAGTTTTCCCTGGATCATAAATCTATTGGGCACTGGACAATAATGACCTGAACCTAGCTAGTTCCAGCTAACCACCTAAGCAATTTAAAATTCACGAGTCAGGTCTTTTTTCATGAAAGAGTGCTAATGACGTTGTTGATTAAGTTTTGAGGAGTTGGTGCTGGAATCCATAGCAGATCTTAATTGGCCCCTTGACTTATGTAGGGTGAATATGCTTAAAAATTTAATTAAAATTTTATTGAATCTTTAATTAATTTCTAATGCAATGCATGCTACTTGACTCAAATGCATAAAATGAGTATGAAGCAATTTTGAAAAGGTCTTAAAAATAGTTTTATTCTAGAGATTACATAACATCCTCTTGATAGAACTGTACCTGATAGACCATGTAGTCTGCTAGAACCCTCAAGCGTGGAGGTGAATAAGTAGGAGGAGAAGTAATTAATATGCATAAATGAGAACTCCCAGTGGTCCTGGGCTTACTTCTTAAATTATTAACATTGCTATGTTAGACTAAAAAAATTTATTTTGATTTTTAATAAAAATATTTTTAGCGTACACTCACGAGCCTCCGCGTATCCAGGCTAAAACAAAATACGACATGCAAAAAATGAAACCTATAAAATGTAGTCAAGTTTTATTGTGCAAGCAAAGTAAATCAATCAAATCAATTAAATAAGTTAAAATGTCCATATGTAAATGCCTTTAATTACAACCCAAAATTTATAGAAATTTAAATTTGTTGGGTACACTGACAACAACCTAGATTCTAATCCTAGGACTAACACAAGTGACTTTGAGTGGGATACTCTATGTCTTCACTTCTTCGTTCTTCTTTAAACTCCTTGGATTTATCAGGTTCGAATATCCAAATGAAAGAAAACTCTCCCTTAAAGGGATATTTTATTTTCTCTTTACATATTTAAAATCATCATAACTTTGGATATCCAAATCGAAGGAAACTCTCCCCTAAGAGATGTTTCCTCCTCTTTGGACTTTAAGTTAAATGTAGCATCCCAGCCCAAAGATCAACTTTCACAACTCAATTACGACGCAGTCATATTTCATCAAATTTAAAATAAAAATCTTGACTTCATGTATGTTTTTCCAATTAATCAAAATCAATAAAACATCTGAAGATGTTATATATATTAAAATTAAATTCTCAGTCATACTTAGCCATGCTCTTTTAAATTTAAGGGGGCTTTAACAATTAGCGCCTGCAAAATTTTTTATTAATTTAAATGTTTAATTTGCCCCCTTTATTATAGCCTTGTATGGGCATGTCCACCTGTAAAAAACTTTCTGAGTAACCAGATTATTCCTAACCTAAGGAAAATCTAACACCCATCACAATAATTTACAGATTGAATTGAATAAATAAACACATCAACCAAAGCAATCAATCAAATTTTAGCCAACATATAGTGAAAACTTCAGAAAACCTGGCATACAATAGTAGAAAAGTAAACACCAGCCTAGCCTAAATTTAGAGTTGGTTGTCCTAGAAAACCTTCTAAAGTGTGTGTAGAAGGCCATGTGGCTTAGATATATCCTTGACTGGTAGTTTGTTAAAGTTGTATAGTGTTTTGATTAGTTGAAAAGCTTAAGGGATTTTAAATAAAGTTAAAGTATAAATTACTCTATGTTGATTTTAAAGCTATATTTTAATTATTAATTGATTACTACCTTTGTTTACATCGAGGATGTAAAGTTTAGTTTATCTTTTTTGGGGCTAAGTTAATAGCCTCATAAGCATGAGTTACTTAATAGTAAATGATATTAATTGAGTTTATTTAATTAACTAAAAATTAAAGATTAAAAATTTTTATTAGGTTTTTAAATTAGTTAAGAATTAAGGATTAAAATTTTCTGGAATTTTAGGTTTATTATTTGATTTTGGAATTATTTGAATTATTTTAAATCAATAAATTAAGGGTTAAAAGTTGACTTTTCAAATTAAAGTGAATTTTAAAGTTTCAATATTTTCCAAAATAATAGACATTAAAATGAGCAATTAAACTCTAAATTTGCAAAATTTAGAATTTTCTATATTAAATTGTGACTTTTTTAAGTTTTGTACTACATTTGAGCTACGATTGATCACAAAGTTGACTTTTTGACTTTGACTGAAATTTGAAGGTTTAACATTTTTAGAAAAATACTATATTTTAATTGGAATTCAATGACATTGAGTTTGTTTAATTCAAAATTCTATAGAATTAATTATGAATTTTCAAGGTTTGTAATTAATTGAATTTTAAAATTATTTAATTAAAGAAGTTTTGGATATTTTGATCCAAATCAATCCTAAACTCCTTAAAATTACCTCCAAAGATAAAA
Source organism: Dendrobium catenatum (assembly GCF_001605985.2). Taxonomy (NCBI): domain Eukaryota; kingdom Viridiplantae; phylum Streptophyta; class Magnoliopsida; order Asparagales; family Orchidaceae; genus Dendrobium; species Dendrobium catenatum. Next base: position 19,230 of record NW_021457910.1, read on the forward strand.
AATGACCTAAGAGTATAATTCCAAGTGTTCAATATTTTTTAATTTTTTTTAATTTTTTTAATAAATATAATTATATATTAATTTCCATTAAAAATTAAATTGAAGTCATCTGATAGGGTTTTTAATTTTCATGGATATATGATTGAATTATGATCAATTTGGTATATTATATCAATTTTTTAGGATTTAATTTGAGTTAATGGTGAATTAATTTAAGTCAATTTTGAGGGTTGAATTTGGGTCTCCTAAATGGTGGACCAAATGGGCACCAATTCTAGTGAAACTTTGCCCATGAGTTCACCCGATCTCATGACCCAAGCCCACTAAATTAGGGCCCAAGATGAATCCTCTAAGGTGGTTAACCAAACCACCTTAGGGTCACCTTAAAAAATTTAATTGGGACTACCTAGACCTTCGATTGGTGTGTAATTAGGGGCCATCTAACCTTAGACTCTTTATTATCAACACACCAAAACACACCCTAAATCCCAAAAGAAAGTTAGCTTAGCTATATTGAACTTAAGGGTAAAACCATAACCCTTAAGCATAAATTAAACTAAGCATGCCCTTAGTCAAGTCAAATAGAGGAGGGAGGGGAATTTTGGACATGTTACAGACATGTCCAAAATTAGTTCCCCAAAATATCATTCCATGGTGAGTCCTTCTAAAGCCAAAATTGCATAAATACACCTAAAATTCTAGCTATAATAACTTAAGTTTCATGCAAAATCATGGATTGAGATCATAAAGCTTTTATAAGTCTCCTCAAACCCCTTCCAATGAGCCTAATAACACCTAAATTGGCTAAGTGGATGAGGGGGTATAAAATTTTGAAGTTTCCTGTGAATTTTAGATTTAATTAAACTGAAATTATACAGTAAGCAAAGCTTTTACAGTAAGCAAAGCTTTTACTTTGTAGCCGCGGGATTAACCATAGTTGTCGTATCGTTGATCGAATGACTATAATAAAATTATCTTTGGGACCATGGGATATTATTGAAATTATTTTAGTAAGAGGTCACTAGGGTAAATCCATCCCCTAGGATCCATTTAGAGCTTAGATCAATCTAGACCTTAGATCAACCTAGACTCCAGATCAATCCAGACCCCAGACCAATCCAAATCACACATCAATTTAGGCTCTAGATCAATCTAAACCTCAAACCAATCATGACATGAAGTCAATCCAGATCTCAATTCAATTCAAACTTCCAAATCCAGACTTCAAACCTATCCAGACTCCATGCTTATCCATATCTCAATCCCATTTTAAATTTTGATCCAGCCTCCAATCTAGCTTAAACACTATCCAATCACTTATGATCATCCCATTGATTTTAATTGGTTTGGATGATTAAATTCAAGCATTGAAACTCAAAATCCAGCTTATGTCCATAAATCTAGGAGAAAATCTAAGTTCAAAGCCCTATCTTGAAAACCTTTTATAATAGTTTTTCAAATACTTCAAACCCTAATTAAATGACCCCCTATTCATGATCTATCAATTTCATATTGATTAGGCATGCCTTTAGGGTCTACCCTCCAAATTTGAGCTAAATCTGAGGCCTTTAATCCTAGAAACTGAATTGATTTCCAAAGGCTATAAAACCCTTAAATATTTACGGCCTATGCCATTAGACCTGTCCCTTAGTGGAATTTGAACATAGAGACTTCTCCAAAGCCTCTAACCACATCCAAACCCTTAATTAGGACTTGTTAAGCATGAAAATACATTTTGGTGGACCCATTTGACCCCTAGTTGACCAGGAATCAAAATGACCAAAATATCCCATAGGATATTTTGAGCCTAGACCTAGACCCGTCAACCTGGATGACCAATTCATCCCTTAAGCTCCTTAACACCCAATCAACCCCTAAATCCATTTAAAATTCATTCAAACTCCCTTGAAATCAATATTGCTGACTTGGACTTGACTGGTCATCCTGACCCAATCACTAGTTGACTTGGTCAACTGGTTCCAAATCCAATCAAACCAAGTCCATTTAGATCAATTCATGGTCTATTTTCAAACCCAATTCAATTAATCTTTTCAAATGTTCAAGATTATCCCTTAAAATATGTGCTTTATACTTCTCTAAATCCAACATGAGCCACATTATGGTCATTCTAACCAAGTTAACCCCTTACTACTTGGCCAAATCACCTTAAGCTATCTTATATTCATTCAAACCCTATTTCCTTAACCTTCAAGCCCTCACCAATCCTTCTAATAAGCACTTAACACACCCCTATTTTCCACCTCATCATCCATGTAGGTTGGTTGACTGGTCAACCTAGTTAACAAAGCCTCTAAGTGGCTTTAAATGGTCAAAGAATCCTCTTTAATCTATGTCCTTTTAATCTAGTGTCTCCATCCATTTGAACTCCTTCTAGAATCTTCTTAAATGACCCCTAAGCTTAATTTAATCTTTAATATAGTTTTAAACCAGCTTAAATGATGCCACATGTGCTTCAAAGGACAAAAGGACTTTCCACCTAGGATGTCCTTATGTTCTTTGATTCTCTTGCTCCCACTAACCCCTAGGGCTTGTGGTAGCATCCTAGCAAGCCCCCAATTCAATCACAATCATCCATTTTTCTTGGTTCATTTTGAATAGGGTAAAATCATCAAATTAAGCATCATTCTAACCTAACTATTCTCTCTCCACTCCAGCCTCCTCAAGCCAAGACCTCAGCTTATTTGAGCTTTCCAGATATCTCTCAACCCTCCCTGACTAAAACCCTACTAATCAAAGCACGCCGGCATTAGGTTTCTTGGTTAACCAAACTCAAATTTGTTCAAGGCTTCTACTGCTCGATCTATTGTATTTTGGACCATAACTCCTAAAGAGAAATTGAGCGTAGATAGTCTACAAGCTCAAAGAAATAAAAATCTCTATGATCCATTGATTGAATTAGGTCTAATCATAAACCCTAGTTTAGGACACTAAGGGTTATTTAACATTTTAAAAATTGCATTTTACATCGTGGGAATCATTCCACATCAATGCTCTTCACTCTTACTATCCATGTTTAAAATTTTGTTGAAAAAGGTTGAGCCAATTGTAGTTTGAGAACGAGACCTTTTTCTATACTAGGGTTCAGGTTAAGAAATTTTTAACTACGTG